>NW_004444183.1:474116-541216 GCF_000243295.1 Trichechus manatus latirostris
ATGTCATAAAACAACATGTGTACTACTGTTTCATGAGAAACTATTTGTTCTGTAAGCCTTCACCTGAAGTACAATAAAATATATTAAAAAAAAATGCTTATAATCAAATAAGACTGAAAACACAACATACTAAAACACTTTGGATGCAGCAAAAGCAGTGCTCAAATCAAAATTTATAGCAATAAAGTCATTAAATAAAAAAGCAAGAAAGGTCCAAAATCAATAACTTGAACAAATAGAAAAGGAAGAGAAAAAGAAGAGCAAAGCTACCACAAGAAAGGAAAAAGTAAAAATCAAAGCAGAAATAAATGAAATAGAAAACATAAAAACAACAGAATCAACAAGATTAGAAGTTGGTTTTTTGAGAGGAGCAATAAAATGACAAATCATTGGCCAAATTAACAAAGGAAAAAAAGAAAAATGAGAAGATACAAACAAGCAAAATAAGAATTGAAACTGAAGACATTCAACAGATCCAACTGAGCTAAAGAGGATCATAACAGAATACTATGAAAAATTGTACTGCAACAATTTTCAAAACCTAGAAAAAATGGACAAATTTATAGAGACACATTACCTACCTAAACTAACATAAATAAAGGTAGAAAATCTAAATAGACCCATAACAAAAGAAACTGAAGATGTCATCAAAAACGTCCCAACAAATAAAAACCTCCAGTTCATATGGCTTCACTGGGGAATTTTACCAAACATTCAGTGAGAAGTTGACACCAATTCTAGAAGAGTAAGGAGTACTCCCTGACTCATTCTATGAAGCCATCATCACCCTGATACCAGCCAGGTAAACCAAAAAAAAGAACAAACTCATTTCCATTGAGTCGATTCTGACTCATAGTGACCTTATAGCAACCCTATAGGACAAAGTAGAACTGCCCATAGGCTTTCCAAGGGGCACCTGGTGGATTTGTACTGCTGCCCTTCTGGTTAGCAGCTGTAGCTCTTAACCACTATGCCACCAGGGAGGTAAAGACATGACCAAAAAAAAAAAAAAAAATACACAGCAATATCCCTAATTAATATTTTTCAACAAAATTCTAGTGAACAGAATTCAACAACACATTAAACAAATTATACATCATGATCAGGTGGGGTTCATACCAGGAATGCAAGGGTGTTCAACATTAGAAAATCAATGTAATTTACAATATAAGTAAAAGAAAACACATCATCATATCAAATGATGTAGAAAAGGCATTTGATAAAATCCAACACACTTTCCTGATAAAAACTTTCAGCAAAAATAAGAATAGAAGGGAAATTCCTCAACATAATTAAGGGCATATATGCAAAACCAACAGCCAATATCATTCTCAGTGGAGAAAAACCGAGAGCCTTCCCCTTGAGAACAGGAATGAGACAAGGATGCCTGTTATCATCACTGTTATTCAATGTATCATTCTGGAAGGCCTAGGAAGTGCAATAACACAAGAAGGAGAAATAAAAAGTATCCAAATCAGAAAAGAAGAAGTGAAATTATCTATTTGCAGATGACATGATTTTATAGATAGAGACATATAGATGGAATCTATTGGATCTAAGAGAAGGATTGCAAAGTGGCAGGGAACACAAGATCAACACAAAAATCGTTGGGTTCCTTTACTCGAACAAGGAGAACTCTAAAAAGGAAATTAAAAAAAAAATACCATTTAGAAAAGCCTCCAAAAGGATAAAATGCCTGGGAATAAACCTAACAAGGGTTGTAAAAGACCTATGCAATGAAAACTATAAAACGCCACTGCAAGAAACTAAAAGAGACCTATATAAATGAAAGAACATTCCTTCCCCAAGGATTAGAAGACTTAACATTGTGAAAATATCAATACTATCCAAAGCAATATATATATGTATATATAATTCAATCTCAATCCAAATTCCAGCATTATTTACTGAAATGAAAAGTAATCACCAACTCTATATGGCAAGGAACCAAAACCAAACCCAACCCATTGCCACTGAGTTGCTTCCAACTCTTAGTGACCCTAAAGGATAGGGTAAAACTGTCCCACAGGGTTTCCAAGGCAGTAATCTTTACAGAAGCTGACTGTCACATCTTTCTCCTGTGGAGTAGCTGGTGTGTTCAAACCACCTACCTTTTTGGTTAGCAGCTGAGTGTTTCAACCACTGCACCACTAGGGCTCCCCATGGCAAGGAAAGAGGCCTCGAATAGCCAGAGAAATATTGAAGATGAAAAAAGTAGGAGGTCTCCCACTTCCCAGTCTCAAAACATAGTATACAAAACACCAGACCACACCTGTTGCCATTGAGTCCATTCTGACACAGCGACCCTATAGGACAGAATAGAACTGCCCCATAGTGTTTTCAAGGAGCGGTTGGTGGATTCGAACTGCCAACCTTTTGGTTTGCAGCCATAGGTCTTAACCACTGCACCACTGGGTCTCTAAAAACATAGTATACAGCCACAGTAATCCAAACAGCCTGGTACTGGTTCAATGACAGACACACTGACAAATGGAATAGAACTGAGAACCCAGAAGTAAATTCATCCATCTACGGGCAGCTGATTTTCAACAAGGGGTCAGCGTCTACAATATGGAAGAAATAGTCTTTTTAACAAATGATGCTGGCAACACTGGATTTCCACTTGCAGAAAAAATGAAACAGAATCCATATCTCACACCATACACAAAAACTAACTCAAAATGGGTCAAAGACCTAAATGTTAAAGCTAAAACTATAAAGTTCCTGGAAGATAACATAGGGACAAAACTATGGGACCTAATTTTCTTTAGAAATAGACTATCAAACACAAGTACAAATGCAAGAACAACAGAAGACAAATTTGATAAATGTGACCTCCTAAAAATTAAATAATTATGCTCATCAAAAGACTTTATCAAAAGAGTAAAAAGAGAACCTAGAGACTGTGAAAAAATTCTCTTGGAATGACACATCTAATAAGGGTCTAATCTCTAAAATACATAGAAAACTTCAACAACTTAACAGCAAAAAGACAAAAATCCAATCAAAATGGGCAGAGCTCACCAAAGAGGACATTCAGGCGGCCCACAAACACATCAAAGTGTGCTCTCGATCATTATCCATTAGAGAGATGCAAATCAAAACTACAATGAGATAAAATATCACCTCTGCAAAAATGGCACTGATAAAAAAAAAGCAGAAAACGAATTCTGGCAAGGGGGAGACTGGAACTCTTATACACTGCTGGTGGAATTGTAAAATGGTACAACCATTATGGAAAATGGTATGATGCTTCCTCACAAAGCTAGAAATAGAAATACCTTATGATCCAGCAATGCCACCACTGCTAGATATATACCCTAGAAACCTAATAGCAGTGACGTGAATAGACATATGCATTCCTATGTTCATTGCAACATTATTCAAGATAGCAAAAAAAAAAAGGAAACAGCCTAAGTGCCCTCAACTGATGAATGGATAAATAAATTGTGGTACATACATACAATGGAGTACTATGCAGCTATAAAGAATAATGATGTTGGCTTTGTTCTCAAAACATCTTGTAAAGTGGATTAATCTGGAAGACATATGTTGAGTGAAAAAAGTTAGTCACAAAAGGACAAATATTATATGGTCTCAATTTTATAAAAAGACAAGAATAGGTATACATACAGAAAGTAACATTTTTCGGTGATTACCAGGGATGGGAAGGGGAGGGAGGCAGAATCACTTTCTAGGTAGTAGATACTTATTATTTTTGGTGATGAGAAAGGCAATATTGAACAGGGGAGAAGTCTGCACAATTTGACCATGGTAAATGATGACATTAATAAGTACACAAGAATAAGAGAAGATTTTGGTAAATGCTATAACATATTATTTTGCAACAAGAGTAATAACAACCAAAAAATGTGTGTGGTTACATAGGTAGATACGTATGCATGCATGTGTATAGGAAGGCACACATGAATATATGGGTCTGCACGTATAGGTGTATCTGTAGGCATTTGTATATACATGTTTGTGTGTGCTGCATATATATTCATATATACAATAAAGTATAGGGAGCACAGTTAAAGATACTTCCTAGACATAACCAAACACCTCAAGGGATTGGTTTACTAGGTTTGAAGGCTTAGGGCCTTAGTCTTGTGGGACAACTCAGTTAATTAGCATAACACCCTTCATAAAGATAATGTTTTACATCCTAGTTTGGTAAGTAACTTCTGGTGTCCTAAAAGCTTGTGACTGGCCATCTAAGAGACAATTATTGGTCTGTACTCAGCTGCAGCAAAAGAGAATGAAAGAAACCAAAGACTTAAAGAAGAAACTAGTCTATAGGACTAACAGCCCACATGAACCATGGCCTCATTTATCCGGAGATCAGAAGAACTAGATGGTGCCGGACTACCACTACTGACCATTCTGACCAGGGACACAATAGAAGATCCAGGATAGAATGTGAGAAAAAAGTAGAACAAAACTTAAATTCCTAAAAAAGACCAGACATATTGGACTAGTGGAGACTAGAGGAACCCCTGTGATTATCACCATGAGATACCCATTAAACTTGGAACTGAAGCCTCTCACAGAGGTCACCTTTCATCCAACTAACATATTGACTCATAAAATAAACAATATCACCCATGAGTACTGTGAACCTTTAAATAATTATTTATATGAGACTAACTGGTCAACATTTATCGTAAAGTAAAGATGAGAATGTAAGGTGGGCCAGGGAAACTGGATTAATGGAAATGGAACAAACAGAATGGAAATAATGAAAATATTGACACACTGTAAAAAATGTAACCAATGTCATTGAACAATATGTACGTTGTTGCTGTTGTTAGGTGCCACTGCGTCAGTTCCGACTCATAACAACCCTATAGGATGGAGTATAACTGCCCCGTAGGGTTTCCAAGGAGCAGCTGGTGGATTTCAACTGCCAACCTTTTGGTTAGTGGCTGAGCTCTTAACCACTGTCACCAGGGCTCAGAACAATATATATAGAAATTGTTACATAGGAAACTAATTTGTTGTGTAAACATGCACCAAAAATCACAATAAAATATTATAATAGATAAATTTTAAAAAATATCAAGTAATCTGTAGGCGATGTTTTTATTGTTAGGTGCCATCGAGTCAGTTCTGACTCATAGCGACCCTATGTACAACAGAATGAAACACTGCCCCATCCTACACCATCCTCACAATCGTTCTTATGCTGGAGCTCATTGTTGCAGCCACTGTGTCAATCTATCTTGTTGAGGATCTTTCTCTTTTTTGCTGACCCTCTATTTTACCAAGTATGATGTCCTTCTCCAGGGACTGATCCCTCCTGATAACATATCCAAGTATGTGAGATGTAGTCTTGCTATCCTTACTTCTAAGGAGCATTCTGGTTGTACTTCTTTCAAGACAGATTTTTTCATTCTTTTAGCAGTCCATGGCATATTCAATATTCTTTGCCAATACCATGATTCAAAGGCATCAGTTCTTCTTCAGTCCTCCTTATTCATCGTCCAGCTTTCACGTGCATATGAGGCAATTGAAAACACCATGGCTTGAGTCAGCTGCACCTTAGTCTTCAAGTTGACATCTTTGTTCTTCAACACTTTAAAGAGATCTTTTGCTGCAGATTTGCCCAATGCAATGCATTGCTTGATTTCTTGATTGCTGCTTCCATGGGTGTTGATTGTGAATCCAAGTAAAATGAAATCCTTGACAACTTCAGTCTTTTCTCCATTTAACATGATGTGGTTTATTGGTCTAGTTGTGAGGATTTTTGTTTTCTTTATGTTGAGGTTCAATCCATACTGAAGGCTGTGGTCTTTGATCTTCATCAGCAAGTGCTTCAAGACCTCTTCACTTTCAGCAAGCAAGGTTGTGTCATCTGCATAACGCAGGTTATGAATGAGTCTTTCTCCAATCCTGATGCTATGTTCTTCTTCAGATAGTCCAGAGTCTCAGATTATTTGCTCAGCATACAGATTGAATAAGTATGGTGAAAGGATACAACCCTGACGCACACCTTTCTTGACTTTAAGCCAAACAGTATTCCCTTGTTCTGTTGGAATAATTGCCTCTTGAGCTATGCAGAGGTTCCTCATGAGCACAATTAAGTGTTCCAGAATCCCTATTCTTTGCAATGTTATCCATAATTTGTTATGATACACACAGTTGAGTATCTTTGCATAGTCAGTAAAACACAGGTTAACATATTTCTGGTATTCTCTGCTTCAGCCAGGATCCATCTGACATCAGCAATGATACGCCTCGTTCCACGTTCTCTTCTGAATCTGGCTTGAATTGTTTTGTATCATAAACAAATACATGCTGTTATGTATATATGTTAAAATATGTATTTTAATATCTTCTTTCTTACAGAAAATGTACTCTAACTGCTAGTGCACTTTTTATTTTTTCTATATAAAACTATTTCTTAATATTGGTAGACCAGTGATTATGTGCACAGAACAGAGCATTGTAAAAAGAGTGTTACTGTATCAGTACTTGATACTTGCACAGGATCAAGTCTTTGAAGGAGTTCAATGGAGCAAATATCTGGGTTATAAAAGGTGATCACAAAATTATTAATGAAAGGTAAAACAATTTTATTAAATAATTAAAATGTATATAGTTGTGTGTGTATAAATAAATATAATTGAGTCCCTGGGTGGCTCAAACTGTTAAGCACTTGACTATTAGCAGAAAGGTTGGTGGTTCAAATCCACCTAGAGGTGCTTCAGACGACAGGACTGACGATCTGCTTCCAAAAGGTCACAGCCTTGAAATTGCTATGGAACAGTTCTGCTCTGCACACATGGGGTTGCCACGAGCTAGAATCAACTTGATGGCAACAAATACCAACCACAACATATATATAATCTCTTTATTATTATTATTTACTATTTCCCCACCTCCTCCTAGATTGAAACCTATGTGATAGCAGGACAGTGCCCATCTTTCAAGTGAAGCATCTCCAGTGCCTAACAAAACATTGTGCAGAGAATGAGTTTGATATATATATATATTTGTAGAAGGAATGAATGAACTTTTCATGGAGCAGTAGGTCTTAAGCAAAATTTATAAAACGGAGTAAAATCCAAACAGGAAGAAGGGAGAAGGCTCTGCCTTCCAGTTCATGCCATACGAAAACTGTTTCCTTTTCTCAGATGTAAATTGTGGGCCATTCTTTTGGGAATATATCAATTAAATCCAGTTTCACAGGAGAGAGTAACATAGAGTAATTAATTTAAGCATATTGACTTTGGAATCAGAACGAGAGTAGTTTGCGTCCCAGTTGTAAAATTATAATAGCGATGTACCCTGGGCAATTACTTAACAAGTCTAAGTGATACTAATACATAAGAATTAGTGAGCACAGAATATATGCAAAAATATTTAAATAGATGTTACATACAGCTTTCTGTATAACTATATATTATGTAAATGTAATATGAATAAAGACACTATATAGTGTTGGGTACATGTTAAACAATAAATGGCAGCCATTTTTTAAACAATAATGGCAATTTATTGATTATATTGATAACCTTATTATTGAATCAATCAGAAAGTGAGTTGTGGCACTGTAATGAAATTTCCTGGAAAATTAAATTATTTTGAGATATTTCACTAATGAGTATAAAAGAGATTTATTGTTGTTGTTGTTACCTGCTCTCAAGTTGGCCCTCCTGCATCATGGTGACCCCAGGCACAACAGAATGAAATGCTGCCTAGTCTTGTGCGATCCCCATGATTGGTTGCAGATTGGACCACTGTGATCCATAAGGTTTTCATTGGCTGATTTTCAGAAGTAGATCACCAGGCCTTTCTTCTTAGAAGCAGATAATAGGTAAATATTCAGATGTTATTATTGGTAAATGACCCTGAAATAAGGTGGTTTTGAGAAAAGTAAACTTTTCGTGTAGGAAAGTTATGGAAACTAAAGATTAAAATTATTAAAGAGACACAAAGCTTTTGTCTTATGTTCCTAGTAAATGATGCTGATAGTTCTCTCTCTTCTCTTTTTTAGTCCCTTAGTGGTGCACTGGTTAAGTGATATGTTTGCTAACCAAAAGGTCAGCAGCTGGAATCCATCAGCCGCTCCTTGGAAACCATATGGGGCAGTTCTACTCTGTCCTATAGGTTTGCTATGAGTGGGAATTGACTCGACAGCAATGGGTTTGGTTTTTTTTTTGGTTTCGTCTTCACCGGCTCAGGTGAAGTCTGATGGCTCCGGAAAGTTTCCCCTACAGAAACTTCAAACAAAGGAATTTCCCCAATTAGGGAGTGCCTAATGTTCGTTGACACATTGCATATCTTCTTGCCCTTTACCCCTAGAAATCATTACCCCAAAATATTTGACAGTAATATGTGTGAATTTGCCCGCCTCCTGATGACAAGATAGGAGACATGTAACAAAGGACCTTGGAAACTTAGAAAAGAATTTATCATAAACATCTACCACCTTTTTTCTCCCAACTTTTCCAGCAAAGGATTGGACCAAAGAATCCAAAGGCAATGCTGCCTGAGGAAGGAAGTCTTTGACTTCAGAACTGCATGTGTTACTGAACTTCTTGAGTCACATGCGGGTAGTTGAAATTAAAATTACTCCTTCTTACCTGTTCTGGGGATCTAAGCCCACTATGTTCTCAGAGGGGCTCACCTTGCTTAAAATGTTATGTGCATCATCCTCTAAAGTTGCAACACCTATGTAAATATTCAGAAATTGTATTTTTCATGGTTTTATTACTGCACATTTTTTTCTAATACACTTTGCTTTCTAAGCTAAACAAACTCCTATTTTCACCCTACTTGTATTAATATTCTTTTGATGTATATAATTAAAGTTAACAGAGTTAACACATTATCCAAGTTTAGAGTTATTATGAATCTATAATAACCATAGGAAAGTACATGGCAATACAAAATAGTATGAAGCAGGAAGTCAAAAAAGGGTAAGAAAGAAGGGAGGGAGAAATGGAGGGAGTGACAGTTATCCAGTGCAGCCAGGAGCTGCCTACCTGCTCCTCCTGTCCGTTAGCAAACAATACATGATGGCAATGGGTGTGGCTCAATTGAGGGCTGCTTAGACCAAGAAGCACCTGCCCCCTCTTGTCCATTGTCCTCAAAGCACTGAATGTGGCTCAAGCCAATCAAACCCAGTTTACTAGCCTACAAACCAAAGGAAAAAGAAAGCAATTTGTCTTACTGCACCTGCGCGCCATGATAACCTGTGTAGTCCATAACGTTTGCATGCGCTTCCTTGTGAAAGACAGTATAAAAAGTTTTGCCTCCCCTTGTTCGAAGAGCTTGATTTGAGGTATACACCTCCTTGCTCCTCACCTGCATGCTTGCAAAAAACACTCTTCCTCCCTCCTCACCTCAGTGTGTCTTTATTGACAAGAAGCCACAACCGAGTAGTGCCTGCTTTGAGTAACAGGAGAAAAAGCGAGAGAAAGAAATAGAGGGAGAAAGAGAGAGAGAGATTGACTGAGACTGAGAATAATCTTTGTGGGCCTTGAGTTCAGACTATGTCTAGTCACCTCCTCCACCACGTCACTCACTTCCTCTAAGTTGTTTTGCAGACCCTCTGGAGAGCCTCAGACGGGTCCAGGTCTAACCCACTTAGATGGTCAGACATGCGCAGAACAAAGATGACCGACAGACAACCCCGGGCCACCACGCATGCTCAGAAACACAAGAGCGCTCATGTCAAGGAACCAAAATCACCAGGTATACGTCATTGGCAGTAGCTGAGCCCATTTCAAAACTGAAGAGTCCATCAACCACTTCTGGGCCAAGTCTTAGCCCCATCTCGTAATAAATAATCAACAGAAAAGTATAAATAGTTAAATCTTTCTGATCCTGCCCACCACCTTCCTCCACCCCTATATGAATATGTATAAGTATAAAATGTGATTTCTCACTCAAATTGAGGAACTCAATCTGAGGTTGATACCTCTGAGTTCCCTCTTGCTAGCCTGCAAAATAAACCCTTTCTTCCTCTCAAAAACAGTCTAAGAGATTGACTTCTTGCACACTGGGAGCAGACCCATTGTTTTGGTTTCATGAGGATTAAATGAGATCAATAAATCATGTTAGTGGGTATTGTTTTTCTAACAGAATAGTAGGAAGGAAGGATAGAAAGTATCTTTCAAACAGTGGAAGTCTTGTAAACTTGAAAATAGAAGAGTAGGAGTCACTTGAAAGGAAGAGAAAAGCTGCTGAAATGGAGATTTCACTCATACCGGGAAATTTTAGATGTAGGGCATTAGAGGCTTTATTTCAAAAAGAGAGTCCCTTCCTCGGAAAGTGTAGAGTGGCGGGCAGCAGGAGATGAAGAATACCTTACACTTAGGTGAAGACAAGCAAATGTAGTGCTTCAAATCAGATGGCTGCGTTTTTTATAGAAGGGTCAAGTGCACTATGTAGAGCTGAGGCGTTACGGAATTTGAGGGTTTGGTGTAATTATTATGTTAATTATGGGATTAAGGAAGAAATGACTTATCAATATCCCAGTTGAGTTCTCTAATGTTCCATGACGACACAGTGTGCAAGTTACCTATAGGTAAATAGTACTGTGGAGGCCACTTCACCAGAAGATGAAAGCAGAAATGGAGGACTTGAAGACAGTAATGGAGGACGAACATGACGTTTATCCTGGGGAGGGCTTCTTATGTAGTGCTAATGATCTCATCAATGAGAAGAAAAATGCTGAAATACCAAAATTTCTTGGGAGATGAAGAATGGTCTTCATGGATATGTTTGCACTACATCAATCCAAAGTAGCCATACTCCAATGAAAAAATAAGCCACAGTCACTTCAACTCCATTTGCTGAAAGGACTCAATCTCCTCCTCATTCCACTCCCTGACTTCATTTATGAAATTCTGGATTTTCAAATTTTCCTCCAATTGTTGCATTGTTTTGCTTGTTGACAGAATGTCTTTCCTGTGGTCAAAAATAAAATTGTTACATTTCTGGTGAACAGAATTCTTGTAAAGAAAAGTCACGACCACACAAAGTGAGTCCATGAGTTATAGCACCCATGCGATATAACCAGATGCTATCAGCTTAGACAAGCACCAGCTCTGTTGACTCATTGTTCTTCACAAAGTGAAAGGCACCAGCATCAGCTTTAAATTTCAAGAAAAGTGATTACTTGGAATTATGCTCAGTTGTTGGCATTTGTAATAGAGTAGACCCTTGACACTTGCCGATTTAGTACACCAAGTTTTGTCTATGCATGAACCAGTACTTCATGTGTAATTTGTAATTTTGCTGAGGAATAATAAATTTGAATCTCACACACTGCAAGGCTGGCTGTAACTCTTGAAGTGATAAAAACTTTGTTTTTTTTTTGTGATAAATGTGAACTAGGCCCTTATGATATTACAACATTTGGGGGTATTTGCAGCTGTGATGATGAACTGTTCAAGACATTCAATACAGTATATACATATATATGTACATATACATATATAATGTATGGAGCCCTGGTGGTGCAGTGGTTAAAAACACTCAGCTGCTAACAGAAAGGTTGGTGGTTCAAATCCACCATCCAATCTGTGGAAGAAAGATGTGGTAGTCTGCCTCCATAAAGATCACAGCCTTGGAAACCCTATGAGAAAATTCTACTCTGTCTCATAGGGTCACTATGAGTCAGAATCAACTAGATGGTAATGGGTAACAGATGAATTTATATATACATACATTTGTGTATGTTTATATATATATATATATCTATACACACATATATATAGATATAATTATTATTGATTCACCCACAATGGATGATCCACCAGATAAAATCAATTTACTGTTTAATCCTGGGGCATCAATTACTGTTTAATCCTCGTATTGCTCGGGTGTGGCAAGCATTTAGGGAAGGAAGAAAAGAAAAAACAGTTGTCAACTTCCACTCTTGGTGACTGGATTTTTTGTCAGAGTAGAACTGTTCTCCTTAGGGTTTTCACTGGCTCATTTTTTGGAAGTAGATCACCAGGCCTTTCTTCCAAGGTATATCTGGGTGGACTCCAACTTCCACCATTTCGGTAAACAGCCAAGCATGTTAACTGTTCACACTACCGAGGTACTCCTAGGGAAGGAAGAAGGAGCTACACATGAAGAGATTTATAGACCAAATAAGCAGTTTGTAATGTATCCTGAAAGCAAAGCAGTACTTAGAAGAATGTATGATGATAAAAAATGCCGGAATTCTGTGTCCTCTTGATGAATTTTTTCATCTACTATTCTAATTTTCCTCCTTCCCTTGTTCATGTTCTTACATATCACACCAGTCATACTTTGTTTTAGAGAAGAGCTTTTGAGTCTCCATAATATCATAGAGTATTTGTCTGGAATTTTAAAACTTTAGCCTGTAAAATGCAGATGTAACCATCTATATGTCAATTGTCTAGATACTTCCTTCTGTTAAAAGTCCGTAAAAATCCTGCAACTGCTCTCACTCTCCTTCCACGTCATTAAAACACTGCCTGCTGCAAGACATCTTCTCTTCATGTTCGTGTTTGAATCATTTTTGTAAACCTTCACAACTTTAGATACTAAAATAAGAACGTTCAAGTAGGTGCCACATGAAAGAACTCTCACTTAGAAGTCTTTGATTGCTTCTTGGAGGCAGACCTTGCTGACTACATTTTACCTTTACCAGCTGTGGTATCCTCATGTAAAATACAAAATCCACTGATGAGGAAGCTATGAGGATTACCTGAGAATATACTAGAACAAGGTTGTGTACTTTGACTTCAGGAAGTTTTAGATTTCTTCCATTAAGCCTACAATATCTCCCTTGACTATACTACAAAATAGTACATGCAACAACTGTGTCATATTCACCCTCAGTTCTCACAGTCCAGCACAGCACATACTACAGTGGTGCTCCAAAAATGTTTGCAGCAAGTCCAAGATATATATCAAATATAAATGTGCTTGGGTGAACTGGTTATTTCTTTCCACAAGAGCCATTCTATAAACTCTGACCTCACCACAGATGTCTTCATTCAGATGCAATCTCCCATAAAATATTCTCTATCAAGCCAAGGTAGGAAGGTTCTCCCAAAGCAAGCTTTTCATGAATGGTTGAGATTCACATAAAATGGAATGATAAAATTCTGTATGTTTGAATTGTAACTCCTGATAATAAAATCACTACCATTATATACTTGTCCATTCACAACACACTGGCTAATTAGATTCGTACACCTGACAGATGGCTTTTCTCTCTTAAATTGGTTAAACGCAATTTATTTACTGACAAAAGAATTCATAGATAATTCATGAAAATATGTGAAATTGATTCATCTTATGAAAGTGAAGTTATAACTTGGCATCTGAATATAGATTGCATGTTGTACACTCTCACTGCCAAACACTCGTGCCAGAAGAAAATCATCAACCAATTCATCAACACTTCCCATGTCTCAGTAATTAATTTTGTATTGACGGAGGAAGATATCAAAATTGACCTTCTAAATGAGCTCTGCTGGTTTCAACTAATTATAGTTTAGTGAGTATTTAGATTGATATCCCATTTCAGCTACTTATAAGATATGAAATCTTGGGCAAGTTATTTAAATGTTCTGGTATCTTCATCTGTAAAATGGGACCAGTAGTAGCTGCTTTCTTTGGTGATTATTAGGAATATTTGATGAGAAAATGCATGTAAATGTAAGGTGCTTGCAGCTCTAAGCAGATAATATTAGAAATAGGTTAGCAATTATTGCTTTCCTGTTTTCATAATTACTATCTCTTTTACTAAGATAATATTTGTGAATAGGTTTAATGATAAGAAATAAAATCATCGGCGGTGAGATGGGAAGGCAGAGAGGGTTAGGAGCTGATTGAATGGACATGGCGAATCAGGGGTGGAAAGGAAGATTGTGCTGTCACAGTATGGAGAGAGCAATTAGGGTCACATAACAATGTATGTGTAAATTTTTGTATGGGAGACTAACTTGAAATGTAAACTTCATCTAAACTACAACAATCAAAAAAAAGAAATAAAATCATTAAAAAACAAACAAACAATGAAACATATAAAATAGGCAAATTCATAGAGACAAAGTTTATTAGTGGTTACCAGCGGCTGGGGAAAGCAGAAGTTATTGCTTAAGGGTTACTGAGTTTCTGTTTAGGGTGGTAAAAAGCATTTGGAAATGGATTAGGGTTACATAATATAGTGAATGTAATATCACTGAATTGTACATTTAAAAAAGGTTAAAATGGCAAATGTTTTATATATATATATACATATATATTTACTACAATAAAATTAAAAAAGTGTATTGACTGGTCTTGAAGAAGGTACTGGGAGTAAAAAACTCTCATGAAACATATTACTTGCCTTCAAGGAACTGCAGTTCTAGAGGAAAATAACTCTAGTGGAAGAACCAATAAATAATTAAGTTATGGATGGTGAGTTAGGTTCAGAAACTAGAAGCATGTTCTAAGGAAATCAAACTGAGAGCTACTGAACCCAGGGACACCAGGAAAGTCTGAGGCAGAACCTGGGCTGAGATTTGAAGGAAGGTCAAAGTTAGGTCATAAAATTAGATGTGGGAAAAGGCATTTCAGGGATAAAAAAATCATGTTCATAAGCACAGGGTGAGGAAGAGTTTCAAGCTTTTCAGGAACCAAATATAAGATAATGTAGTTGAGTTGTATATAGAGAGGTAAGACATGATTAAGAATGTCCACCCTATGTAAGCTACAATTACAAGCATGGAGAGAAATAACAATTAAATAGCAGTGACTGGAACTGACAGAGAAATGTGTGTTAGTAATCTGAAATCTTAGCCAGGAGAGGAGTGATTGGGTTCTTATGTCTCTTCAATTAAGACAAGGCTTAAAATGATACCAAGCTCTGTGTACACTTATAGAACATTTGGGTCAGTAGAGATGGGATTAGTTGATGTGAGTAGAAAAATTGATGACCTTGGAGAATAAGAATGGAGAGGACCAGAAAAGAAGGCAAGATGGAAAATGCCCTAGCCTCCTCATCATTTTACCCTCCATCTTGGCCATCCTCAGGCTGAGGGCTAACCTCTGTTTTAGAGGAGTTACCAAAGTACAGGGCCTGCCAGAAAACACAGGTCTCCCTCTACCTTAGGGAGATTGGCTATTGTATTAACAGGTGCTCGAAGTTCTTTATCCTCCATGCAGGGTGCACTTTAGTCAGTTCATGCAAGGGGATTAATGGTTACAGCACTGTCCTTAATCTCAACAATAATTCTGGTGTTGTGGATTGACTTGTGTCCCCCAAAAATGTGTGTCAACTTGGCTAGGCCATGATTCCCAGTTTTGTGGTCTCCATTTTGTGGTCTGATTATTCTCCATTTTGTGATGTGTTGTAAATCCTAGCCTCTATGTCTGTGGTTATGGTCCCATATGGGAGTGATCTGTTATGTTAATGAGGCAGAATTGTTGTTAGGTGCGGTAGAGTCCCTATGTACAACAGAACAAAACAATGCCTGGTCCTGCACCATCTTCACAGTCTTTGCTATGTTTGAGCCCATTGTTGGAGTCGCTGTGTCAATCCATCTCATTGAGGGTGTTCCTGTTTTTTTGCTTACCCTCTACTTTACCAAGCATGATGTCCTTCTCCAGGAACTGGTCCCTTCTGATAACATGTCCAAAGTACATATGACAAAGTCTCACCATCCTTACTTTTAAGGAGGATTCTGGCTGTACTTCTTCCATCAATACCATCAGTTCTTGATCATATGTTACCTCCTGAAATGGTTGAACTTTGACCAATTCTTTTTGGTACAGTGACTCTGTGTATTCCTTCCATCTTGTTTTGATACTTCCTGTGATGTTCAGTATCTTGCCCATAGAATCTGTCAATATTGCATCTCGAGGCTTTAATTTTTTCTTCAATTCTTTCAGCTTGAGATATGCCAAGTGCATTCTTCACTTTTAGTTTTCTAACTCCTGGTCTTTGCACATTTCATTATAACACTTTATTTTGTCTTCTCATGCTGCTGATTGAAATTTTCTGTTTAGCTATTTTACTTCATCATTTCTTCTATTCACTTTAGCTACTCTACATTCAAGAGCAAGTTTCAGAGTCTCTTCTGATATCCATTTTGGTCTTTTCTTTCTTTCCTGTCTTTTTAATGATCTTTTGCTTTCCTCATGTATGATGTCCTTGGTGTCATCCAACAATTTGTCTTGTCTTCAGTCGTTAACGTTCAATGTATTAAATCGATTCTTGAGGTGGTCTTTAAATTCAGGTAAGATATACTCAAGGTCATACTTTGGCTCTTGTGGACTTGTTTTAATTTTATTCAGCTTCACCTTGAACTTGCATATGAGCAATTAATAGTCTCTTCTACAATTGGCCCCTGGCCTTGTTCTGACTACTGATCTTGAGCTTTCCATCATTTCTTTCCACAGATGTAGTCAGTTTGATTCCTGTGTATTCCATCCAGAGAGGTCCATGTGTATAGTCACTATTTATGTTGCTGAAAAAAAATTTCCAATTTTGTTCTTGCAAAATTCTATCATGATCTCCGGCATTGTTTCTATCACCAAGGCCATATTTTCCAAATACTGATCCTTCTTCTTTGTTTCCAACTTCCCCTTTCCACTTACTAATAATTATTAATGCATTTGATTGCATGTTTGATCAATTTCAGACTGCAGAAGTAGGTAGGAATCCTCAATTTCTTCATCTTTGGCCTTAATGTTTGATGCTTAAATTTGAATAATAGTCGTATTAACTGGTCTTCTTTGTAGATGTGTGGATATTATCCTATCACTGACAACATTGTACTTCAGGATTGATCTTGAAATGTTCTTTTTGACAATTTATGCAATGCCATTCCTTTTCAATTTGTCATTCTCAGCATACTAAACCATATGATTTCCTGATTTAAAATTGCCAATACAAGTCCATTTCAGCTCACTAATGCCTAGTATATCTACTGTTATGAGTTCCTTATCATTTTTGATGACTTCCAATTTTCCTAGATGCATACTCTGTACATTCCACATTACGATTATTAATGGATGTTTGCAGCTGTTTCTTCTCATTTTGAGCGGTGCCATATTGGCAAATGAAGGTCCTGAAAGCTTTACTCCATTCACATTTTAAAGAATGACTCTACTTTGAGAAGGCAGCTCTTCCCTAGTCATATTTTGAGTGCCTTTGAACCTGAAGGGCTCATCTTCCAGCACTGTATCAGACAATGATCTGTTGCTATTCATAAGGTTTTCACTGGCTAATTTCTTTAGAAGTAGATGGCCAGGTCTTTCTTCCTAGTCTGTCTTATTCTGTATAGTTCACTGAAACCTGTCCACCATGGGTGACCCTGCTCGTATTTGAAATACCAGTGGTATGGCTTCCAGCGTCATAGGAACACACAAGCCACCAAGGTACAACAAACTGACAGAGGAGTTGTAGGAGGCATGATTAGGTCATGTTAATGAGGATTTCGGTAGAATGAAATATCATTACTCAGGTCACATCCCTAATCTGATGTAAGGGGAGTTTTCCTGGGGTGTGGCCTGCATCAATTTTTATCTTACAAGAGGTAAAAGGAGAGAGAAGTGAGCAGAGAGGGAGGGACATCACTAACACCAAGAAAGAAAAGCCAGGAGCAGAGCATCCATTGGACCCTGGGTCTCTGTGCTGAAAACATCCTAGACCCATGGGAAGATCGATGCCAAGACACATGGAGATATCCAAGGAATGCTGGGCCCACAGTTGTTGAAAGGTGAGAAGGACCTTCCTTCAGAGCTAAAAGAGAGAGAAAACGTTCCCCTAGAGCTAGCACCCTGATTTTGGACTTCTAGTCTCTGAAACTGTGAGCGAATAAATCTCTGCTAAAACCATCCACTTGTGATATTTCTATTAAAGCAGCACTAGATAACTAAAGCAGAATTTGTGTTAACAGATGCTCTAAGCTCTTTATCCTCCATGCAGGGTGCACTTTAGTCAGTTCACACAGGGGGATTAGGCTGAGCTGATGCTGTTAGAGCATTGCCGTTAATCTCAACAATAGTCCTTGTTTATATTGATTGTCACTGGGACTGGCATATCCAGGCTTTGGTGGATTTCATACTTAGGGAACCTGAGAGATTAAGCCCCAACTCAGTCTAGGGGGATATGATCAGTTTTCCTTCTAGAGAACTAATCAAGCATATGCCTGAAATTAGAATGCTAAATGTAGATTTTAGAGTCCCCCATTCCTGAGTTTCCTGTGAAGATGGTTCTTGTCTGAGTTCAGATTAAAAATGAGGTGAAAGTGGGGCTTTAGAGCTAAATTTTCCTCAGTTTGCCACTGCAACGCTTCATAATAGTTGTGAAGGGGGCATATTCATCCCTTCCATGTGTATAAAACCATTTCCTTGGAGCATAGGTGAGGAAATGAATATCTTGCCTCAGTTTGTGTTCTGAGCATCACTGAGCCATCATATGTTTTCCTGAGTTTTAAGTGAGTCCCGGAAGCTCTGTAGTGGCAAGACAATCTTAAGCCCAATACCAGAAAGGACATTTTCAGCATGATAAGTTGTTCTGTAGATACTATCTCAATTGATTCATCTCTGTGTCATTGAGAGAGTAAGAGGAAATCATGTTTGTAAAATGCTAAGTACAGTATCAAGAATATAGCAAGCATTCAATAAATGGTTGCTACATTGGGCTGGAATGTAAAGGAAGATTTTGTAGGCAAAATGAGTCTTGAATAAGTCCTGGAAAAAGCCCTCAGAGGCATGCATTGTATGACAAGTTTTCTTGAATGTGAATATTTTTCTTTTTAACACTTAGGAAAGTTATGAGTATTTTAACTGCGTCCTCCAGCATTATGCTCTTTCTTTGGAGAGGTTATAAGTACCGAAAACTAGAATTTAGAGAATAATTGGATATTTTTTTAACTTAAAGAAGTACTGTATTTTTAAGCAAATAATACACATGCATTCTATGTTTTTTTGCCAATCGTGCCTTCTCCACTAGAGGTATTTCCATAAGTGCACTATGCCATTTTTTTTTTTTTTTACTTGTTGCTGTAAAAAAAAAAAGCATATGCACTTAAAAAATACCTGGGGTGGAGCATGGTTGTCAAACAAACATAGAACACGTGTGTTATTTTCATAAAAAATATGGTAGTGATTGTTGTGACAACAATGTGTATTTGACAGTGTAAGTCCAGGACACAGAAGTAGGTTTTTATGAATGTTTTCAGACAGACCCTGTACACAATGGACCACCACTTGTAAAGCTTTCCCAGGTCAGTGCTCCCTTTTGTCACCTTAACAAATCCCATGCCATAATAACAAGCAGGGGTCCTCACTAACAGATATATTTGGAGGCAGATTGCCAATGCAAGCTTTTCTCTCAATCCTGGCATGGTTGGCAAAATGATTCCATATCACAAACTTTTCTTCTTGCATTTCTCCTTAATATGCTGTATAGCATGAGGAGCCCTAGTGATGCAGTGGTTAAGCGCCTACTACTAACCAAAGGTTGGTGGTTCAAACCCACCAGCAGCTCTGCAACTTTTGTAAAGATTACAGCCTTGGAAACCCTACGAGGCAGTTCTACTGTGTCCTACAGTGTCAGAATCAACTTGACAGCATACAACAACAACATAGTACGGCATGTAGCTTCAGCTATTCAGCATGCTAAAAACATGTTGGGTTTGGAATGGCTGGGTTAAATTGCTCCATACAGCACTGCTCAGAAATTGTTCCAGATGGTCTAAAATTGACGGTAAAAGTGGGAAGATTTCTCTGTGTACTCAAGAATGAGTAGTGCAATCAAGACTTGGAAATATAGGCCTCTTAAGCTGATTCAAGTTCCCATAAGTGGTAGCACAAGTGGTTTGTGCTTGTCGTAGTTTGCTAGTGCTGCTGTGACAGAACTACCACAACTGGGTTGCTGTAATGAACGGAAATTTATTTTATCACAGTTCAGGAGGCTAGAAGTCTAAATTCGGGGCCCTGGTTCTAGGGGAAGTTTTTCTCTGTCCATTCTAGGGGAAAATCTTTGTCTTAGCTTCTCTAGCATTTTTCTCCTCATTCCTTGGTGATCTCCAGGTGGCTTTTCTCTTCCCCTCCATTTGTGCTCGATTGCTTCTGTGCCTAATCTGCTTTTTTCTATCTCAACAGTTATTGGCTGGACATACTCTAAACTGATATGGCCTTATTAACATAACAAAGACAACCTTATTTCCAAATGGGATTACATCCATAGGTATAGGAGTTAGGATTTACAACATATATTTTTGGGAAACAGAATTCAATCTATAACGGCACTGGAGTATTAGCATGAAGTTTGAAGTTCAAACCCACCCAGAAATACTGCATAAGAAAGGCCTGAAGATCTGCTTTCATAAAGATTATAGCCAAGAAAACCCTAAGGAGCTGGGTTCTGCTCTCTAATGTGTAGGTTTGCCATGAGTCAAAATTGACTTAATGGCAAGGGTTTTTTTTTTTTTTTTTTTTTTTGTAGGGGGGAAGTTGACTCAACAGCAACTAACAACAAGCAACAAAGACTTTGCAGACAAACACATCTCTCATGAACTCTTTCTCTGGGTCACCATGCTAACAGGTAGCCCCAGGCAACAAAAGACATATTAAAGCTAACTTTTATGGCATAAAATAGGATTTTCCTAGAATTACTAATGTTCATTTAACTTAATATAATATAGCCTTGTTCAATCCATAGCATATTTCTTTACCTGGAAATATAGACCTGATTTCAGGCAATTTATTTTGCCCAATCAGTTCACCAGTAGAAACAGTTATTTCCCATCTGCCTCTTGCTAACCCAACTAATAAGGATTGAAATGTGTCCTCTTCAAACATCTGTTGGAATCCTAGCCCCTATACTATGGCTGTGATCCTGTTTGAAGATAGGGCTTTCTTTGTTACATTAATGAGGCCACGCCAGTGTAACCTAATCACTTCTGAGTTATAAAAAAGCATATTAGACCCAGAGACTTGCACACATCAGAGAAGAAAGATGCCATGTGATGGTCTGTCATCTCCAAGCCCAGGAACTCCAAACCTAAGAATTGCTGGCATCTCCTAGAGGCTGAAATAGACAAAGAAGGACCTCCTCCTAGATCCACACCCCTAATTCTGACGTCTAGTCTCCTGAACCATCAGAAAATATACTTCAGTTCTTTATATCCACCCACTTGTGATATCTGTATTAACAGCAGCACTAGGAAAGTAAAGCACCAACTATGTGAGCAAACTCAATTAGGTTCCTACAATATCCATGCTCTTAAAAAAAAAAGTCATATATCAAGGTGGTTAAGAGTTCGCCTGCTAACCAAAAAGTCAGCAGTTCGAATCCACCAGCACTCCTTGGAAACCCTATGGGGCAGTTCTACTCTGTCCTATAGAGTCACTATGAGTCAGAATTGACTCAACGGCAATGGGTTTGGTTTTTTGGTTTTATATCAGGGTATATTAAAGTGTGGAGGACAAAGAGGGAAGTACTCTCTGTGACTTAGAGTCAATTTCCTGGTCCCATGGTAGTGCACACTTCTGGTCTCTGCCTTGTCCTACAGTGTTAATGTAACGTGTCTAGATAAAATCATCACAAGGATGACTTGTCTGTCTCAAGGTTACCATCAGAGGGTTTTCTTCCAGGAAAAGAAAAGAAGTAGAGTCAGGTCTTTGCAATACATTTCAGTTCTAACCAGTCTACAACACTCAGTCTTCTTATAGTCTTACTCCTCTGCCTTTGTTGTCATAAATGTCGCCCTGTTAGGCAACCCTTCTCACAGAACATACATCATAAAATAATGCTCTCTTATCATCATCTTTTTTCCTCCAAACACAAAGGTATTAGAAGTGAAGGGGGATTTGTTCCTATCGATTAGAATACTTTGCCTCTCATAAAGAAGAAGAAAAAAACAACCAAACTACTAACCCTAATCTTACAGTTTCCATTAGCTGATGAATGTAATTTTACATCTAATTGAATATCCAACATGACTTTTATTTTACTTTTCCTAAGATAAAATGACAATATTATTTAAGAAAATTACTGCTTAAAAAGTGAGTGTATTCATCAATATCCAGCTCAATAAACTCAACATTAACTTTTCACCTAAACACAAAAGAGAAGGTTTTGTTATTTCAAGGATAAAAAGGACTGTCAATAATAACAGAAAGTATGGGGCTAATGGTGTCAACTGAAAATAAAAAAAACAAAAACAAAGGAGGAGTGTAGTGTGGGTTCAAGACATACAGAACACCTGCAGATGGTGAACTTAGATACCCCACAGAGCTGACAGGAGGTTCATCTGAAATTTAAATGCATATGGCTTCCTCTAAAGCATATATCTGGTAAATAATTTGGGTTTAAAAATTCAAAGCCCATTAAACCTGTCAAATTCCAAATGATAAATATGAAATATGATGTAATCAGAGAAGACTTCTTGATTGAGTTGGGGCTGACAAGGATCTCAGAGAATGGGTAAGACTGGGATCCAGAGAGAGGAAAGTGAAAATCTTTCCAGGTGAGGGAGCAAAGAAAGCAAAGAGTCAGTGTGACTTGAGGGTTTTGGTGTGTGGTGTGTGGGACGCAGCAAGCATAAAGTAAGTTGTGTCCAAACTGTACAACTGTATGTACAGATACCAGGAGATAGAGTAGCAAACAACAAGAGCCAAGTATAATTAGTTAAGCTGGAGGGGAGGGTGCAGGTATAGCTCATGACAGGAAAATCACTGCCATCTGTGAATTACTCCATGGGTAGAATGAGTAAAAGTCAAACTTTGAAATGTGGCTGTACAGTAGCGTGCTTGAAAACACTGGCTTCAAATTCTTACTCTGCCATATACTAGTTGTATGACCAAGAGGAAGTTACTTATTGGATCAAATATCAGTTTCCTCATCTGTAAAACAAGGATAAAAATAAGAGGTACCTCTCATAACTTTTGTGGAGATTAAATGAGATAATAAGTTTAATGGTCTCAGCCCTATCTCTGGTACCTAGAAAATCTGAATGACTGTTAGATAGCAGTAACAGTTGCAGTAGAAATCATTTTCCTCACCTAGTACTATACACGGAATTAATTATTTAGTCTCTATTCCCTTTCCACTCTCATTGCCAATGCACTGCTTGACCACTCATCTTCATGTAGATTATGTTTCTATCACAATGCCACACTGACCTGGTCACCGTTCCTTAACCCATTAGGTCTTCTTACACCATTAATTCCGTTTGCTCTCCTTTAAATGCTGTTTTCCAGGCACTTCATTTGTTGTCTGCTCTTTTATAATTTATGTGGGTATTTTTCAAGGGCTACATCAAATGTCACCTTCTCTATACTTTGGAAGAACTATTTGCTCTATATGTTCACTGGAACCTTACGTGGAACCCTGTCAAGCTAACTGCCATCAAGGCAGTTAATTACCTCTACCACAATATTGAAAACTATGAGTCCTTGGAATACAGATTGTAGTAAAAGCCATGGGAGGGGATTAGATCACTGATAGATAGTGGGTCTTCATGATATTGGCAGTGATTAGTCCACTTGTAGATATAACAAACTAGGGACATTATTCTAACAATCATCAGGTCATTTTAAGATTCAGAACCTGGTTAAAAATGATTCTCCATCTCTTATTCATCCTTTGCATGCAAGTATTTTTCCTAAGAATATACTTACATATCTACGGTAGTGGCAGCCATTATTTTCCCAAGAAGAAATGAGGCAGACATCCCCATTCACTGATTTATTTACTCCATTGCATATTAATTTAATTGTTCAATAAATAATAGTACTTTTGTTTTATGCAAAAACCAGTATAGTCATTGGAATACCAACATTAATGCCATATGGTGACTCATACCAAATAGCCAATTGATTGGTACCAGAAGTATACAATTAATTACCCAGACAATCACATATAGTGTTTAAGTGCTATGAAAGAGATATACTCAGTATGTTTCAGAGCACAATGGATGAGTTTTTCAACAATATTACAAGAACACGTCATGCTTGAGTTGAGATTTGAAGGATGAGTAGAAATCAGCACAGTAAATAAGTGGGAAAATATACTGTAGTCAGAGTAGGCAATATGTACAATATCAAAAGGAAACATAAACTATTAAAATAATTGAAAATAGGCAAGCCTAAATGGAGCCTAGAGTTTGAGAAGAAATGGAGAGAGAGTACATTTTGTCTTAGTTGCCTAGTGCTGCTGTAACATAAATACCACGAGTGAGTGGCTTTAAAGAACAAAAATTTATTTTCTCATAGTTCTGGAGGCTAAAAGTCCAAATCAAAGAACAGAAATTTATTTTCTCATAGTTCTGGAGGCTAAAAGTCCAAATCAAGGTTTCATCCACATCAATTCCTTCTGTGAGCTACCCTCCTATTTTCTGGTGATCTTTGCATTCCTTTTCTTGTAGAAGATCCTCAAATGTTGTCTATCTTCCCCTGTGTATGTGTGTGTGTGCGTGTGTGTGTGTGTGTGTGTCTACGTGTCCATTCTGCTCTTTTTTTAAAGCTCAGAAGTGATTCGTTTTGGATCTACTCTACACTGGTCACCTGACTGATTGTATTAAGTTAGATTGCATTATGGAAAATTATAACATTACATTATATTACATTACATTATTTTGTGGAAGGTGATTGCATTATGTTTCATTATTGGTAAGGTCATTACATTACATTACATTATGGAAGGCTCTACCCATTGACAAGTGATTTAATCACATGTAACTACTCCATGACAGCAATTTAACTAGTTTTGGCCAAACTACTAGTAACCGTAGTCTAGCCAAGTTGACAGATAATATTAACCTTTGGAATTTGCGTAGGAATACAGTCCTTTTCTCTGTGTATCTCTGGCAGGACCCAATATAGTAGCATAAGAATATAAGAAAATGGCAGAAGAGGATGGTTAATATAATTAAGGAAAGAAGAGTGGATTGGAGATAACAATTGGGAAATTATTAACAAATAGAAGGCTGTTGTAGGCTTGCGAGTATAAATTGTCCAGGAGGATATGTAGATTGAATAGAAAACTTAAAGAGATCTGGAAACTTGGATAACACCAACATTTAAGAATATCCAGTACAATAAACCAACAAACAAACAAATGAAAAACTAAACCTGTTACCTTTGAGTCGATTCGGACTTACAGCGACCCAATAGGACAGAGTAGAACTGCCCCATAGGGTTTCCAAGGAGTGGCTGGTGGATTTGAATTGCCAGCCTTTTGGTTAGCAGAAAAGCTCTTAATCACTGCACCACTAGAGCACCTCCAGTACAGTAGTAGCCCGTAAAGGAGATTGAAGAGAGGTAGGTGGAGGTGGGAGGAAAATCATCATTGTGTGATTCCTCAGAAGCCAAGGTCTGCCAAAATGTGCCAACAAAGAGGAGGCAGTCAACAGTCTCACCTATAAGAATTCTATCTTTTCCGTGTAACTCCCCATAAGGAGTCATATCTCCACAGATGTGGAGAATCTCAAGAGTCTCTTGTCTTATGATGTAACATTTGTTATATTTATAAAGCTATTTTATAAGAAATTGTATTGACACTGACTGCTCTGACTGGAATTACAACAGAGGGTCCCGGACAGAGCTGGAGAAAAATGTAGAACAAAATTCTAACTCACAAAAAAAAGGCCAGACTTACTGGCCTGACAGACTGAAGAAACCCCTAGAGCATGGCCCCCGGACACCCTTTTAGCTCAGTAATGAAGTCGTTCCCGAGGTTCACCGTTCAGCCAAAGATTAGATAGCCCCATAAAACAAAATGAGACTAATGGGGCACAACAGTCCAGGGACAAGGACAAAAAGGCAGGAGAGGACAGGAAAGCTGGTAATAGGGAACCCAAGTTTGAGAAGGGACAGTGTTGACATGTCGTGGGGTTGTTAACCATTGTCGTAGAACAATATGTGTACTAACTGTTTAATGAGAAACTATTCATTCCATAAACCTTCATCTAAAGTACAATAAAAAAAAATTTATTGAGAACAAACTTTTAATAGGGTTCTCAATGAAAATAAGAGTGATGAACTCTAACAGAGGTTAGAGCAGGTTTTTATTTTTTTCCTGTATTGTCATAAAATACACAAGATTGTACTTTAAGCAGACAACTTTATAAGAAAGTACTTTGAGTTTGATTTTTAAGTCTAAATGAACACAGGTCATTGACTTCAATAATAATAACTTGTTTTTTCTATGAGAGCTTTCAGTATTTCAACAGTATCTCCCTTAGGAGCTAAATTTGTGATTTAATACTGTTTTGAAGACCTTTCTTAAAATCTGGATATCCAAGCACGCACCACATATCCATGCAAGCACACACACACACATATACTTTAAAGTTTTTATGTAATGAGAAAAATGAAGAATGCTTCTTTGGTTGTCCTTATTCATTGTCCAGCTTTAGCATACATATGAAGCGATTGAAAATACCAGGCCTTGGGTCAGTGCACCTTAGTCCTCAAAGTGACTGACATCTTTGCCTTTTAACAATGTAAAGAGATCTTTTACAGAAGATTTGCCCAATGCAATATGTCATTTGAATGCTTGACTGCTGCTTCCATGGGTGTTGATTGTGGATGTAACTAAAATGAAATCCTTCACAACCTCAATCTTTTCTCCATTTATCATGATGTTGCTTATTGGTACAGTTGTGAGGATTTTTGTTTTCTTGATGTTGAGGTGCAATCCATACTGAAGGCTGTGGTCTTTGATCTTCAACAACAAGTGCTTCAAGTCCTTTTCCCTTTCAACAAGCAAGGTTGCGTTATCTGCATATTGCAGATTGTTAATGAATCTTCCTCCAATCTTGATGCCTCATTCTTCTTCCTATAGTCCAGCTTCTTGGATTATTTGCTCAGCATACAGATTGAGTAAGTATGATGAAAGAATACAACCCTGACACACAGCTTTCCTGATTATAAACCACACAGTATCCCTTTGTTCTGTTGGGAAGACTGCTTCTTGGTCTATGTACAAGTTCTTCATGAGCACAATTAAGTATTCTGGAATTCTCATTCTTCAAAATGCTATCCATAATTTGTTATAAACCACACAGTTGAATGCCTTTGCATAGTCGATAAAACACAGTTAAACATCTTTCTGGTATTATCTGCTTTTAGCCAAGATCCATCTGACATTAGCAATGATATTCCTCATTCCACGTTCTTCTCTGAATCTGGCTTGAATTACTGGCACTTCCCTTTCTATATACTGCTGCAACCATTTTTAAATTATCTTCAGCAAAATTTTACTTGTGTGTGATGTTAATTATATTGTTTAATGATTTCCACATTCTGTTTGATCACCTTTCTTTGTCATGGGCACAAATATGGGTCTCTTTCAACTGGTTGTCTTCCAAATTTCTTGGCATAGAGGAATGTGTGCTTCCATTGTTGGCATCTGTTTGTTGAAACATCTCAATTGATATTCTGTCAACTCCAGGAGCCTTGTTTTTCGCCAATGTCATCAGTGCAGATTGGACTTCTTCATTCAATACCATTTGTTCTTGATCATATGCTACCTCCTGAAACTTTGAACACTGAAGAAACGGAGGGTTGGAAAAAGTGAAGTGCCCGATAGAGTTTGGGATACAAAAAAGTAAGACCTCAGAATGAGGGCTTCTGATTTTAAGATTTGAAGCATGGTGCTAAAAAATGATGGGTTGGAGTTGCAACCAGAAAATATGGGTTGGAGTTGTAACCAGAAAATATGAAATGTGAAGGCTAAATTTTCTCCTCATCTTTGGTCGTTATATTATCTACCCTGAATCTCAATTTTCTTATTTGTATGGAAATAATAATAACACTTTTACCCCAGTGAGTAAGAATTTCATGAAATAAATGATAAAGTGCATTAAAAATGCTTAGTACAGTGTCTTCACAGCGTTTGGTCCTTTCCTCTTATTTCATCTCGCTATCATCAGGCAAAAACAAAGAAAAGAAACAGCCATAGCTTTTGTTTTTATTACTGTAAAGTTTGCAGTTTGATTTATTTGCATATATATGTAGTTATATGTTTGTATATACCTTATTTCCTTCCACAAAGGATTTAGGTGTTTTTCAGCAGAAACACATAATATTAAAATGGCTTAATAAAAAATTAACAATACAAAATAAGGATGAGTAAATATAAATTATAACAGAAGTGCAGCTACAAAAGCCAAAAATCTCACAAGTTTTTTACAAAGTGGCTGTTACTCCTCTTTGTAAAAATGATGCTTTTAAGAGAAATTAAAACTGATTACTATCATATAACTCTTTTACCGATTAAAACATTCAGCTAATTCAATCTTTGATTCAAAATTGAAGAGACTGAGAGTGAAGCATTAACCCCAAAGCCCCAGATCTAGCTGCCATGGAGTCTGACCTATAAACCCAGAGCTTCTAGATGGAGATCAGCGAGCATATGCTGCATTGATCTGCCTCCCTGACAACATCGCACCATCTCTCCTCATTAGAAGCTTTCTGTTAAAATGATTGTGTGGATATAAAACACAATATCAAACACATACCTCTACTAACATACTGTCTAGTATATTAAAAAAAAAAATGCTGTCAAGCTGATTCTGACTAATGATGACCCCATGGGTATCAGAGTAGAACTGTGCTCCATAGGGTTTTCAGTGGCTGATTTTTTGGAAGCAGATTGCCAGGCCTTTATTCTGAGGCACCTCTGGATAGACTCCAATCTTCAACTTTTCAGTTAGTAGCCAAGTGTGTTAACTGTTTGCACCACCCAGGAATTCTGTTTAGTACATAGAAAGCACTAAAAAAGTGATAACTCTTCATGTTAATATTGTTACTGTTGTGTTCTTAACTAGTTAGCTATAAACAAAAGGAGCCAATGGGTAGTGCAAAGGGTTAGCATGCTCGGCTGCTAACTGAAATGTTGGAGGTTAGAATTCATCTGGAGGAGCTTTGGAAGAAATATCTGCTTCCAAAAAATCAGCCATTGAAAACCCCATGGAGTACAGTTCTCTGACACACGTAAGGTCACCATGAGTGTAACTCATCCGGAGGGCAACTGGTATAAACAAGAAGTCATTTTCGAAATTATAGAAAAAAATTGAAAAAGAATATCAAGAACCAAAGAGATACATTTCTAGATTACAGAGATTTTTGCACATGGAGTTATGCCTTCTTTGGTTGTTTGATGTTTTAAGAGAACATCAGGGCTCCCTTCATACATTTAAAAGTACAGAGTTCAAAGAACATATGTGTGCCTCTCACTGGCTACAAGCTGTTTTCACAGTGGAAACAGTGGCAACAGAGAACCAGGTTTGTAGTGCAATATAATAAAATCTCGTTTCTGAAAAGTCTGCAAAATGCTAGACAAGGTCAGTAGATATCAGAATGATTTTGAGCTATGGAATAGAGGATAAAATACCCTTTCTAAATTCTTACCTTTGGACAATCAGTCTTTGTAAGAACCTATGAAGGGTCAGAATAGTAAATAATAATAATAATAGCTTCCCAAATATGTCACAAATTTAGCTCCAGAACCTTGAGGAAGTAGAGGTAAAGGATATTTTTAATGGCCACCAAACTAGAAGTTGCTTCTTATCACTGCATAATATTATTGCCCAATAAACAGTGTGGCTGTCCTATTATTTCTAAAACATTGACTCACTTGCTTGTTTCTTAATGCTAATAAGCCAGGTTTCAATAGAGCCCATACAAACAGTGTTTCTTGGCCAATTCAGTTTTCTCATGTTAATTTCCATGTTGCTTGAGATTTTCATTTATGCGAATAATATTCTAAATCTAATAACCATAAATTTATAGAGTAGGAAGGATGAATACAATATGAATTAGCAACATGATACAATACTCTAAGGAATTGCTGACACAATATAAAAATACCAGCTTAGTATAATTTTTCCAAACTTCTCTTGACTACATTAAAGATCCAAATGCTGACATGAGCAAAGCCAGCTTATAATGGTATCTCAAAGGTCGTGTTATTTATCATTTGCCTCTTCGTAACTCAGTTTCTTTACCTTGCTACCTTAAGATGCACAGAACTATGGTGAGGATGTGAGAAGCTAAGCTTAAATTTGTTTTAAGAATAAGTGTTGTATATATATGCGAGTTTATTAGGCCATAAATTGAAACATCCTTTCTGCAAATTATACAGAATTGCTCAGTGAAGTTACTAAGATGCAAGATTTTGCACTAGCGCCCTCTTAATCATGATGTGAACCAAAGCCAATAAAGAAGTATTCCTCATAAGAGTGCTGGAGTCAGACATAGTGCTGTCATGAAGGTCCCAATGAAGAGGAAAAAAGGCATGATCCTTCAACTGCAGGGACCCATAATCATCTGGGAATACTAGAAGGCAAGTGATTGCAGTATCAGCCAACTCCTGTAGTAGAATATCAGAAAAGCAAAGGGAAAAGAGGAGGAGGAATTCATAGCCTTGCCTAATGAGTAGGGGAAGGGAGATTTGATGTCCTGATATTTATGCTATGTTTTAAATAATAAAACAGGAGTTCATTGGGAAGAGAGGAAAACATTGTTAGATGTACAAAGGCACTCTTGTTCCAGGAGTAGGTAGTGATCATTATGGCAAGGTAGTTCAGAACATAGTCTGTATAAAGGTAGGAGAAGGTTGAGTGGTAATGGGTTTAGAATTTACGCTATATGTGATTGTAAGCCATGTAAGTTATTTGAAGCCTAGGAATTATGTAAAGGCCCTTAAAATCACTATGATAGAAGTCAGCTATAAGTATTGATTATAGAAGGACTCCAGACAGGAAGGCATGGCAGTGAAGTGGGAACGTATTGCCATAACTAGGTACAAGATAAATTGGAGCCTTGACAGGAGTAGGGAAACAATGGTCCATATTTAAGAATAGTCATCACTTCTCGGTGAATAAATGAGTAGTTCGAACATAGAAAAAAAAGAATTTTGTTTTTAGAAATTATAACTTACAAAAATTAAAATCAGTAATTTAGCACACAATGGAATTTACCCATAGAACTGTAGGTAGCATTTACAGATATATCTCATGCTGGTGGTGCAATGGATAAGAGCTTGGCTGCTAACCGAAAGGTCGGCAGTTCAAATCCACCAGCTGCTCCTTGGAAACCCTATGAGCAGTTCTATCCTGTCCTATAGGGTTGCTATGAGTTGGAATCCACTCAGTGGCAATGGGCTAACAGGCTCTCATGCTGTAACTACTGTGTAAAAAAGTCTAAATTACTTCTTCCTAGGTTGCTTAGGATGTTTGTGTGTGTATGTCTGTTTGTGTATCTGTGTACATTTGCATGTATGTTTTGGAGTGAAAATAACTGCAGGATAGCTTGATGAAGGAAACAATTTAAGACCTTTTGCTCATTGCACAGTAGGACGTACAAATAAAATATGATGTTGACATAAATATTTTAAAATTCTTTATTATGACAGCATTTGGGCAGGTCAGTTGTGTATGTTATGGTCAAGCCACACTGGGTTTCCTATGAAGTCACTAGATAAAGATTCACAAACTCTAATAAACGTTTGAGGTCTCTGAACCTGTCTTACCTGGTGAAGGAGAAAGTGAGAAGACATGCTAGCTACTGCTGGTTTTGTCAAAAAGGTCAGTCGGTTGTTTCTTATACCTGTGATTTTGGATCATTATTCTTTCACCTGGGCCCATTTTGCATGCACAAGTTTCCATACTGGTCTTTAACAGTTCATTGCAATCCCCTCCCTCCACCCCAGATTCTCTTTTTATTCACTCACAATTATTTTAGAACTCAAAGTATCCGGATCTTGTCTATAAATTTATCTTTCTCTACAACCTTGCCAAAACCTGTTTTTCGATTTTTGTTTATTCTTATAAGTGCAACATTAATGCAGGTGACATGGAATTTCATTGTGGTTTTGATTTGCATCTCCTTAATGGAGCCCTGGTTACATATTGGTTAAGACCTTGGCTGCTAACCAAAAAGTTGCCAGTTCAAATCCACCAGCCATTCTTTGGAAACCCTATAAGGTAGTTTTACTCCGTCCTGTAGGGTCGCTATGAGTCGGAATCAACTCTACAGCAGTAGCTTTGGTTTGATTTTGATTGGAACCAAAACCCTGAAAACCATCTTTGCTGTCAAAGACATTCTCCACCTTTAGAGGATAATTGCTTCCTCATATGCCCTGAATCTTCATTTCATGCCATCAGTAAGAAGTGACAAGATTTTCTATATAGATGAGACTGTCAGGCTGGAAAGCTCTGCCCAGAGTTTTGAAGTGGCTTTGGATGTCATATTCAGTGTTTCCTTCTGAGACCAATTATATTATGAGCCAGACTATCAATGTGATTTGTCATTTAAATCTGCCATGAATGCATCTTCAAATTTTTTGACATTTCTTACTTTTCCACCTTTGTGATATTTTCACTATCAGTCTATAAGTATTTTGATACTTTAACACAAAAGTGAAAAAATATATTTGATATATTTGGGAGGAGGACCTTGCTGCAATCCTACCTCTAGCATGAACATTCAATTCCTAAATTTTTAATTTAGTAGATTATAGTACTTGTTTTTAAACGCCCAGATAAATTTCTCCCTTCAGTGGATACTTCCACTCTAGTATATGGTGAGTTTTGAATATTCACTCACAAATTAGTTTATCCATCCATGTATCAACTTATTTTGGGCATACATTATTTTGTATTCACTGTGCTTGATGTAGTTTAGAGTAAAAAGATAAATAATATACGCTGTGCTCTAGATACTTTCTGCTCTGGTGATAAAGTGGTAAAGTGCAATACAATATGATAAGTGCTGTAATATAGGCATTCACAAAGTGCAATTAAATTGATTATATGCCATTTTATTGTGCTGCTATTATTTCAAGAATACCAATTTTAATAGCCAGGTCCCCCTAAGGACCCAGTTAACACAGAGAAGAGAGAAAATGTTATGGATTGAAACATTTTATGCTATTGTCCACTCAAGCACAGCTCAAAGAGAACATTTTGACTAAGATTTATATAAATTAAAAAGAAATCTTTTACCCAAACATTTTCCATTGCCCATTGTCCAAACAACCCACATCCTTTGGCAGGAGAGGCAAGAAGACAAGCTTCTGTTACAGGGTTGCCAATGAGTTGATGTTGGAGGTATCTCCTTACCTCTTTGGTATCTATCAATGTAAACTTCATGAGGGCAGGAACCTCATCAATATTATTCACCACTCCATCCCCAGCATCTAGCAGCGTTTAGTACACAGAAATTGACAAAAGTCTATTGAATGAATTAATGAGTGAATGGATAAATAAATCAAATTAATAATCTCTTGGCAGACAGCATTCACTTATGAACTCTAAGAAGTTACCATAGGAAAATATGGAGTATCTCAGCATCAATGTCGCCTTTGAATCATCCTTCCATATTCAATATAACTAGGCCAATCTAAAATAAAAATTAAAGGAATCACTGAGAAAAGATAAGGGAAGGTTATAGGGAAACCATTCTAATGTAAAATAGAGTTTATATTATCACTAGATGAGAATTCAGGATGACAGAGGGCCGTAATAGTACTTAATGCTGAAGAAAATGGTGGGAAAGATATTAGCTATAATAAATTTGTCTATAAAACTCTGTCATTTAAGTGCATACCCCACAAACATTTCATCAATACTGTTTTTTGTTGTTGTGAGCTGCTGCAGAATTGGCTCCAACTCATGTTGACCCCATGTACAACAGAACGAAATGTTGCCTGGTCCTGCATCATCTTCATGATCCTTGGTATCCTTGAGTCCATTGTTGGGGCCATGGTGTATTTTGAGTGACTTCCAGCCTTGAGGGCTCATTTTCCAGCACTATATTAGTCAATATTCTGTCGTGATCCATAGGGTTTTCATTGGCCAATTTTCAGAAGTAGATTGTCAGGCCATTCTTCCTGTCTGTCTTAGTTTGGATGCTCTGTCGAAACCTGTCCACCATAGGTGACCCTGATGGTATTTGAAATACTAGTGGCATGCCTTCCAGCATCACAGCATCATAGCAACATAGCAACATACAAGTCGAAAGAGGACACAAACTCACAGAAAGGTGATAGTTAATACTGACTAATATCTCTTAATAATATTGATTCAAATAAGACTCAAATAATGTGTAATCTTTCAAAAACAAAGGTAATGTTGATTGCTTACTGTGATCTAAATGCTTTACACGTGTTAAACTATTGAAGTGGTTTTTTCCCTCCCATTTTTACTAAGCAGAAAACTGAATACAGAATTTTAAATAGCACGACCACATTCACACAGCTAGGGAGTGATGGCATTGGGATTCCAAACAAGGAAGTCCGGATACAGAGCCAGCTCTCTCAAATACAATGCTCATCCTCATGACAAATACAAGAAGCGTATCATGTGTGTCTTATCCCAGGATGGCCTAGCATATATGTATAGTCAATGACTGCTAATGGATTAATTTGGCAAAGTAGTCATAAATTTTTGAATTGTTAGTCTAGAATGTGCTTTAATATTGCTGATTTTGTTTCTGAAGCCTATTTATCATTATTTATAAAAAATACTCAAGTCATTTACAGCCTGGAGGGGAGGAAAGAAAAGCAAACTTAGCGTATAATACAAAAACTATTATTTTGATGTACCATGATATATGACCCAAGGCTGCAACTTTGGAGCAGTTTCAAATGATATTTAGCTTCTTTTCTTAAGTACCTCCTCTTCTTCTTCCAGAGGTATTATCAGCATTATTTCAGGTGTTAGTATTTGTTTATAAACATTTATCTTGTAATGGAAAATTTAAATAGAGATCAGTTCTGATGCATTATAATGGTCTAAAATTGCTTTGTAAAATTTGGCAATTTATCCAATTAGTTAAATAACACTTCTAGAGCTGTGCAAAGATTTATTGACTTTTGCTGTTTGAGATATCCGTGCAAACAACTGTTCAAAAACACCTATTTGTAAACATTTTAATCAAAAGATCTATGTCATTATTCGATGGTGGACTGTGGGAGGAATATAAAGTTCCTAAACACTAAATCATCCTTAATAGCTAAACACCACATTTAGCTTTTATCTTCACAACCAATTTGCTTCCATTATATTCCTAGGGGGAGTTCTGTGAAAAGAAATGCTAAACAGTTAAAACATAAATTAACCTAACCTTGTGGAATTGATTTAATAATTCCATGGCTATAAGGAATTATGACAAACTTAATTTATCACCAGTTGCTGGTTTTGGAAAACTATTTTTTGTCTATTTCATGATTCTGAAGCAATGATACAAAGACACTTTAAGAGAATTTTTATTACGAACAGCATAAAGACCATAAAAATAATTTACTTTTGATTCAATCGGTCATATAATTGACTAATAAATCAAAACAAAAGAAAAATAAATATATTTGAGGGTAATGTTGACATAAATGAAGTATAAAGATGTGGCTTTAAATAATATTGTAAACGTAATTACTGTATTGAAGCAAAAGACATAACAAAAGCCTTGAAGATGAAAGTGTTTTTTTAAAAGAAAACAAGACAAATGTTATAATAGTAAGCTGCATGTGTACATTTAGATAGAAAGATACAAACTGGGGAAGAGTGAGAGAAATAAAGCTGCACTGAAATTCTTATGCTTAGAAAAGATTCCAAAGCTATGAGCTTTGTTCTTTGACAGTTAGGAAAATATAGGCAAAACATGTACTTGAGAAAGTATATTCTAAAATAAAATTAAAACTATGTAGCTATTAGAATAATTTTCTTAAAAAATCGAATTTTCACATTACTACAGAAAATAAAGCAAATAATTGAAATCTAAAATTAAAAAAATATTTTGTGGGGAAAACAGAGTACATGGTACAGTGAATGGGCATACATTTTTTTCTTCCAGAAATTGTGAGCAGTACAATTTTTACTTTGGAAAAGTGTATGAAATATTTTATGGGAAAACATTAATTTTTAGCTAAGTTTTACTGAGCAGTTTCTATGTGCTCTCCAAGTTGCTATGCACGTCATAATTTTAAGTATTTTTTTTAACTATAAAGTTTTCAAACATCTTCTTCTTGGCTGAGTACAAGCAATTAGCCATCCTTCTTAGTTTGAATAGGGGAGTCATGTCCAGTGAAAGGTATTAGGGCAGTACCCCTAGAGAGGGGGGTGTGCAGAGCATGTCTGGGGCCTTGGAAACGTCCCTTGTGGCCAAGAGATTATGTACAGGAAGCATAAGCAAATGAATTAATATACTGAATATATTGGGAGCTTGGTTACAGAAGGCAGTTACAAGTATAGAAGCAAATAAGGCTAGTATTAACTATGGGGTGCTGAATTAGAATCAAAAGTCTAGGTGTGATTTTATGGCTGTTAATATTTATATAAAAGATATAGAAGTAGATAAAGTTGAACATGAATATGTGTGTGTGTGTGTATGAATGAATATGTTTTCTAGCTCTGTCTGCTGAGAGGGCACAGAAGAAATGACATTCCAATAGCAAAGAATCAGGGATCCTTGGATGAATTGGCTAACACCAGAGCTGGGGCAGAGAAAGCACAATATGAGTCTGAATACTGTGCTAGAATGTAAGAAGTGCTCAAGGAATGATAAGACTTGTCAAAAATACACAGCTCGAAGGAGCTGCCACTGACTATGTCTGGAAAATACTGAGCTTCAAAATAAGTAATGATAGTAATGAATTGTGACACATTGAGTTAAACAGGAACCTATGAGTCCACAGTGATATAAATCAACACATAGGGCAAAGAGTTGAGTTCAACCTTACAGTAGAACGCCAACCAATGAATATAAATGGGGTGATAGAATTAGAAAACAATCATTTGACAACCACCATTGTAATAGCTGATCCAGACAATGAATCAGCACTGAATGCTAAAACGAGAGGATGAAAGTTTGACGTGGAATAGGATATTTATATAGTGTCAAAGTACCTTCTATATACTATTCACTAATAAATAAAACGTAATCATTAGTTAACTTTCCAGTGTGGAAAAAACAAGATAACATCATAACAAAGTGAAAAACTTAACATGATCAGTAACGGGACAAATCAATGTCATGTGTCTCCTGATATGATACAATGAGAACAAAGCATCATTTGTGTGGTAGTTCTACCCACAATCATAAATCATGAGGAAACATCAAACAGACACAAACTGAGGAATATTCTAGAAGGAAACTAGACTATACTTATCAAAATATCAAACTGATAAAAAAAATAATAAACAAAAGACTAAGGAACTTTCAGATGCAGGGAGATTAAAATGGCATGTTAAGTAAATCAGGCATAGAATGGTGAAGCTGTAAAGGAAACTATTGAGACTACTGGCAAAATTTAAATGGGATCTGTGGATTATACGGTGATATTGAATGTATCAATATTAGTCTCCTGATTTTGATTTTTGCACTGTACTAATGTAGGAGAGTGTTCTTGTTTGTAGAAAATAAACACAAATACTAAGAAGTAAGGTGGTTACATGTTTGTAACTTGCTTTCAAATGGTTCAGAAAAAAAATGTGAGTGAGAGAGAGAGAATTTGGAAACATACATAAAAGTAGAAAGAATAATACGAGTTAATGTGCATCAACCAGATTTTATAATTACCAAGATTTTGCCATGTATGTTCATTACTTCACTTTTTTTTTTTTTATCTTGCTGAATTATTTTAGGTAAATTTCTAGGCTTTTTATCAGTTTACGCCTACATAATTCAATATACATCTCTGAAAATATGAATATACACGTGTATAGATTCTTGTAATTAGTATATAAAAAAGTCAAATCACTCTAGAAAATATCCCTCATGCTACCTCTTGGTTGTAGTTTTATTCATTTATTTTAGTTCTGATACCATGGTGATACTGATCTCTTAAAATGAGTTGGGAAGTGTATTTTCTTCAAGATGTTGTGTAAAATTGGTGTTAATTCTTCTTTGAATGTTAAATAAAAATCTCCAGTAAAACCATCCAGGCCTGAAAAAAATTTTTCATGATTTTTTAATATTAACAATTTCAGCTTTTTTTTTTTAACATTTATAAGATGTAAATTATCTGTTTTATATTTGGTAAGGGGTGGTAGGTAGGGCTTTTAAAGGTATTGATCCATTGGTTGTAATTTTATGTTGTTCACAGTGTTCCTTTATTGTCATTTTAATGTCTTCTGGGTCCTTGATGATATCCCATGCTTCATTTCTGATATTAGTAAGTTGTGTCTTCCTTTTTTAATTCCAGTCTTACTAGAATTTTGATAACTGTGTGGATTTAATTGTGTCCCTCCATAATATGTGTCAACTTGGCTAGGCCATGATTCCAAGTATTATGTGGTTGTCCTCCATTTTGTGATCTGATGTAATTGTCCTATGTATTGTAAATCCTAATCTCTGCCTGTGGGTAATGAGACAAGATTAGGTTATGTTAAAGAGGATTAGGGTGGGATGCAGCACCCTTACTCATGTCACAGCCCTGATCCGATGTAAGGGAGTTTCCTTGGTGTGTGGCCTGCATCATCTTTTATCTTACAAGAGATAAAAGGAGAGAGAAGCAAACAGAGAGGGGGACCTCAATATGACCAAGAAGAAGAGATGAGAGTGAAGTGTGTCCTTTGGACCTGGGGTCCCCATGCTGAGAACCTCCTAGAACCAGGAGACACAGACAGAGAGGGCTGTAACACCAGAGATGGTGCAAGACAGCGAGAAGCAGCAGCAGATAAACAGTGGCAGCAGAACCAGGAAACCTGCACAAGACAGCACAGGAGCCAACCAGCGGAGTGAGAGAGCTGAGTACCTTTGTGCAGGAGGCTTCCTGGTGGAGTAGAGTGCCTCTGGGCACTTATCGACAGAAATAAAGAGCTTTGCAAACCTTACATGAGCAGGGCAAAGGCCAGACCAAGGGGTCAAGAGGATGAGGGATTGAAGGCCAGAGAGAGGCCTGCCTACTGAGATGGCTGAGAAGAGGCTGTCCTGATCGACGTGGACCTTCCTCCAGAACTGACAGAGAAAGACTTCCCTGCAAGCCAGTGTTCTGAATTTAGACTTCTACCCTCCTTACTATGAGAAAATAAATTTCTGTTTGTTAAAGCCATCTACTTGTGGTATTTATGTTATAGCAGCACTAGATAACTAAGGTAGAATTTGGTACCGGGAGCAGGGTGCTGCTTTAACAGATACCTAAAATGTGGAAGCAGTTTTGGAATTGGGTAATTGGTAGAGGCTGGAAGAGTTTCAAGGTACCTAATAGTAAAAGCCTAGATTTCCTTGAAGGGACTGTTGGCAGAACTATGGATGTTAAAGGCAATTCTGGCAAGGGCTCAGAAGGAAGTGAGGAGAGACTTAAAGAAAGTCTCTATAGTTTTAGAGAATACATATGACTTCAGCAACAGAATGTTGCTAAAATGTGGACATTCAATGTGTTTCTGGTGAGGCTTTAAAAGACAATGATACATGTGATTGGACAATGGAGGAAGAGCAAAGCTTTTTATGCAGTGGCAAATAACTTGTCTGAATTATGTTCAAATGTTTGGTAGAAGGTAGAACATGTAAGTGATGAACTTCGATATCTGGCTGATGAGATTTCTAAGCAAGATCTTAAAGGGACCACATGGTTTCTCCTTGCCCCTTATAGTAAAATAGAGTGGAAAGTGATGGACTTCAAAATGAACTGTTCAAAATGAAAACAGAACTTAAAGATTTGGAAAATTCTGTTGTACAAATTAAGGACACGTGTCCTAGAGTGTTCACCAAGGACTGACTACACAAACTTTTGTTAGAAAGATTAAGCCTGTGACTGATGGATCTAAATAACGACCAAAGCAGAAAACCCATCTTTTTAGACTGAAGGTGACGGAGAAAGAAGATAGGAAGGAAAGCTGTCTGTCTCTTGGAACTCTACAGGCAGGAATCAGGCCAAAGAAGCTATATCACTTGTGGTATTTCTCTTATAGCAGCACTAGGTAAGTAAGACATAACTGAATTTTTTTCTAAGAACCAATTTTTTCTTCCATTGATTTTTTTCTCTTGTTTTTGTGTTTTCAAATTCATTGATTTCTGCTCTTCTCTTTATTATTTCCTTCCTTCTGCTCACTTCAGGTTTATGTTCCTCTTCTTTTTCTTTTTTCTTTTTTAGTTTCTTACAGTAGGAGCAGAAATCCTGGTGGTGTAGTGGTTAAGAGCTACGTCTGCTAAGCTAAAGGTCAGCAGTTTGAATCCACCAGGAGCTCCTTGGAAACTCTATGGGGAAGTTCTACTCTGTCCTATAGGGTCACTATGAGTCGGAATTGACTCAACAGCAATGGGTTTGGTTTTGGGGTTTTATGGTGGGAGCTGAGATTATTGATTTAAGACTTTCTTATTTTCTTAGTGCATGAATTTGTTGTTGTGATGTACCATTTAGTCAATTTTCAACTCATAGTGATCCATGTGACAGAGTAGAACTGCCTCATAGGGTTTTCTACACTGTAATCTTTACAGAAGATCACCAGGTCTTTTTCCCACAGAGCCACCGAGTGGATTCATACCACCAACTTTTGGATTAACAACCAGTGCTTAACTTTTATGTCACCAGGGCTCCTTATTATATGCATTTTCTTTTATAAAATTCCCTTTCAGCACTGATACCTACAAATTTTAGTTAAACGTAGACTGGAATGTGGAGAGGGGCTTTAGTGTTACTTTGGGAGAAACCTGTACCTGTTGCAGGCTTCAGTGACAGAAACAATTTCCCTGAATCAAAGTGGTCAAGCTAGCACTTGGCTTCTCCTTCCTCAGCTGCCAATCAACCAAGCAACCGGCTAGTTTCTACCAGTCGTAAAATAGAAAAGTCAGGAGCCGAGATTCTACTCTGGGACAAGCATAATCCCATGTGTGAAAGGAAAACATCAAAACAGTTTGCAAAATTTAAATGAGCATTGCTTTTAGGTGCCATTGGGTCAGTTTCATCTCACAGCATTCCTGTGTATAGTGGTTTTCCCTTATCCGTGGAGGATATGTTCCAAGACCTCCTGTGGATGCCTGAAACCACAGATAGTACTGAACCCTGTATAGTATGATTTCTTCTATACATATATACCTATGACAAAATTTAATCTATAAGTTAGGCATGGTAAGAGATTTACAACAATAATTAATAATAAAATAGAACAATTATAACAATATATTGTAATAAAAGTTATGTGAATGATTAAGTGGGACAGCATGATATTTCATCATGCTACATATTCATTTAACATTTTCAAACTGCAGTAGCTGAAACTGCAGATAAGGGGGTCTATTGTGCAACAGAACAAAACACTGCCTGATCCTGCACCATCCTCACAATCGTTGTATGCTTGAGCCCATTGTTGCGGCCACTGTGTCAGTCCATCTCATTGAGGGTCTTCCTCTTTTTCACTGATGCTTTAGTTTACCAAGAATGATGTCCTTCTCCAAGCACTGATCCCTCCTGATAACACGTTCAAATTATATGAGACGAAATCTCACCACACTTGCCTCCAAGAAGCATTCTGGTGTACTTCTTCTAAAACAGATTTGTTCATTCTTCTGACAGTCTGTGGTATATTCAATATTCTTTGCCAACACAATAATTTAAAGGAGTCAATTCTTCTTCTGTCTTCCTTACTCACTCTCCAGCGTTCACATGCATATGAGGCAATTGAAAATACCATGGCTTGGATCAGGCCCACCTTAGTCCTCAAAATGACATCTTTGCTTTTTAACATTTTAAAGAGGTCTTTTGCAGCAGATTTGAACAATGCAATACTCTCCTTTGATTTCTAGATTTCTGCTTCCATGGGTATTGATCCAAGTAAAAGGAAATCCTTGACGATTTCAATCTTTTCTCCATTTATCATGATGTTGCTTATTGGTCCAGTTGTGAGGAATTTTGTTTTATGTTGAGACACAATCTATACAGAAGGCTTTAGTCTTTCATCTTCATCAGTAAATATCTTAAGTCCTCTTCACTTTCAGCAAGCAAAGTTGTATCATTTGTGTATTGCAGGCTGTTAATCAGTCTTCCTCCAATCCCGATGCTGCGTTCTTCTTCACATAATCCAGCTTCTTGGATTATTTGCTCAGTATACAGATTGAATAAGTATGGTGAAAGGATACAATCCTGATGCATGCCTTTCCTGACCTTAAACCACACGGTATCCCCTTACTCTGTTCGAATGACTGCCTCTTGGTCTATGTACAGATTCCTTATGAGCACAATTAAGTGTTCTGGAATTCCCATTGTTTGCAACATTATCTGTAATTTGTTATGATCCACATATTGAATGCCTTTGTATAGTCAATAAACACAGGTAAACATCTTTCTGGTATTCTCTGCTTTCAGCCAAGATCCATCTGACATCAGCAATGGTACTCCTCGTTCCATGTCCTCTTCTGAACCCAGTTTGAACTTCTGGATGTTCCCTGTCAATGTATTGCTGCAACTGCTTTTGAATGATCGTCAGCAAAATTTTTCTTGTGTGTAATATTAATATATTGTTTGATAATTTCTGCATCCTTTTGGATCACCTTTTTTGCAATGGGCGTAAAGATAGTTCTCTTCCTGTAGGTTGCCGGGAGGCTGTCTCCCAAATTTCTTGGCATAGAGCAGTAAGCACCACCAGCACTGCATCTGTTTGTTGGAACATCTCATTTGTTATTCCGTCAATTCCTGAAGCCTTGTTTTTTGCCAATGTCATCGTCCAGCTGGGACTTTTCCTTCAGTACCATTGGTTCTTGATCATGGGCCACCTCCTGAAATGGGTGAACATCAACCAATTCTTTTTGGTACAGTGACTGTGTGTATTCCTTCCATCTTCTTTTGATGCTTCCTGCATTGTTCAATAATTTCCCCATAGAATACTTCAATATTGCAACTTGAGGATTGAGTATTTTTCTTCAGTTCTTTCATCTTGAGAAATGCGGAGCATGTTCCCGCTTTTCGTTTTCGGACTCCAGGCCTTTGTATATTTTACTATGATACTTTACTTTAAATGAGTGCATATTAAATAAACTCACTGATGAAAAAGAAATACTATTTCTTTTATATCTCCCTAGGCATTTAATAAAACTACCTCACTACCTATTTCATCTGATTACAGTATATCGTATATGAAATCATATCATCTGGCATTTTGGTTGTATCTATTTACTTTTGGTGAGAGCATTCTGCATTTGGATGATGTTAGAATTCAATGGAATACTTGACCTGACTTCCCATTTTATTCTTTTCAGTAGTCTTCAGCATGTATCCTTGAGTGTCTTTCAGTGATCTGTGAGCTGAAGTCATTGTTATTGTAAAAACAAAGCTGTGCAGAGTAATTTATTTAAAACATGAATAAATTAATATGTATTGAAGATAGTTAATTCTCAGAGTTAAGAAACTGCTTACCTTTACCCTTTCTCCTCAATTTAGTTAGAATATTTTGAAATTCATGTTAAATAGCTACCTGGGGGAAAAAACAGGTTATTTAAAATTTTTAAAAATGTTATGACCAGTAGCTAATATGGAATGAGCAGCAATTTATTACAAAAAAACTTTCTCAGAGGCAACTGTTTCAATAAAAGAGGTATGAAATTGTTCTAACACAATCACAAATGATTATTTCTAGCAACTGGATGATGTTGAAATGATGCAGATGGAAATAATAAATGGTTTCATGCCAGTGTGGGGAAGATGTTTCTAGCCAGATGTTGAACAATAATGAATATTAACTCAGAGGCTAAAAGTTGTGCTTCGTTTTCATATTAAATACATAACTTGCCTGTTTTGTTGCTAGAAAGTGACAGGTACAGGACTGTTGCTTTCTGAGAAGAAAATGTCTTTGAGACGAGCTGCAGGGATATAAATAGTCATTCTCTTAGAGCAGGTGCTTGGCAGCTCAGCACTGGGCAATTGTGGCAGCCAGCCTCCCTCCAGAGAACATTGATTTTCCGCACTCAGAAAACTGTCTCAGCACACCAGATAAAGGTAACAGTGGCTGCACTCTTAACAGAGAAACGCATTTTGATGGTGGTGACATCAGATACACCAGGAAAGAGCTTATTTAAAAATGGTTAAGAGAAAACTAAGCCAACTTGCTGTTACGTTTGGCTGGCCCTCCTTGCAGGAGTCCCCTTCAAGACACCTGCCTCATAGACTCACTGCGGTCAGAGAGACACACAGAACCAATGAGGACACATAGTGGTGGATCCTTTTCCCCAAAGAATGTGGAATTTTCCCACTAAAATTCTTCCTCTCTATTGCTTTTGAGTGTCTTGAAAAATTGTGCGAAGTATTTAAATTTCTCTGTCTTTAACCTACTTAAGTAATATACATGTCCCTGGGATTAATTTGTAGGGCCTTGGTGGCATAATGGTTAAATGTTCTCCCGCTAACCAAAAGGTTGGCAGTTCGAATCCACCAGTTGCTCCTTGGAAACTTTATGGGGCAGTTCTAGTCTGTTCTATAGGGTCACTATGAGTTGGAATTGACTCGAAGGCAACGGGTTTGTTTTGTTTTATGAGGAGGGATTAATTTATGCTAAAAAATCTATTACAGCAAAATCACAAAACCATAATGAAAAGGTTTACCTGAATTTATGGTTATTGTAATTGACATTAATATTTGGTTAAAAGGTCAAAGTTTTCTTTGACATTTCTTTAGAAATGTTTGTTCTTGTTTCATTTTTAGGGGGTAAAATAGTTACTAATAGTAAAGCTAGTTTATTTGATGTAATCATTTATTATGTTTATAATCTTTAATTATCAAAAGAAAGCATAACCATTACAGTAACATGACCATATACATAAAAGAATATATAATAGGAAAAAAACTCAATAACCCAGAAACAATACTGTATGCCTAACTGCAGAAATTTCATCATGAATACATAAATATATGTGTGTTTCTCTTGTTGTAAGTTAATGCAACTGTTTAGCCAAAATGAAGTATTACTATATATGTATATCACTGTACTGAACAAAACTGGTATATACTACATAATGATTTTGACACTCACAGAACGCTCTTCTGTTTCAAACTATATAGACTTAGATAATAGTTTTGAATGGCTGCATAATATTTTTATTTATACTCTTATGGAAAATATTTCTTTCTTTTACTTTCAGGACTATAAATAAACTAGACTATGATAAGTAACCTAGTGAATGCATCTTTGTAAGTACCCCCATTTGATTAGAATAAATTGCTGGAAGTTCTACTTTTGCTTCAAAGTCTACACATTTCCTTAGGAATGTTGCTATATATGGCAGATCTTATATGCCTAAAATTTTATATATCATATATTTTAGCCAGCTGATTGGTGATAAAGTGTATTGAACTGCAGTTCAATTTATATTATATTAATATATTTATATCAAAATAACATTAACATGAAGGACAGGGGTGGTTGAGTGGTAGAATTCTTGCCCTCCATGAGGGAAACCCCAGTTAGATTCCTGGCCAATATACCTCATGCGCAGCCACCAGTCTGTCAGTGGAGGTTTACATATTGATATGATGCTGAACAGGTTTCAGTGTAGCTTCCAGACTAAGATGGACTAAGAAGAAAGGCCTGGCAATCTACTTCCGAAAAGGAATGCAAACCCTAGGGATCACAAGGGTCTGATTTGCAACTGATCATCAGGATGGCATAAGACTGTTCCATTTTGCATGGCGCTGTCATGAGTCAGGGGCAGACTTGACAACAGCTAACAACAACTGCAATATTAATTTATTAGTATACCATTTTATATTAATGTTATCATTGTATTATGCTTTCAGATTTAATTCTTCTTTTGTGAATTTATTGCTAGTGTTCTTTGCTGATGTTTTTCCTATTCATGTATCTATTATTTCCTACATTCATGAGAACTCTGTATAATCAGGATTGTAATATTCTGTATGTCATATATTTACATTTTACTAGTGATTGCCATTTTTTAAAACCTTTTATACTGCAATTTTGTTGTGCTGCCTATTGTTTTCTGTACAGAAGGTTAAAATAGATATTTAGTCACATCAGTAAATTTTGTTTTAAATTCTACTTTTAATAACATGCTTCTGAAAAGCCTACCTATGTCTAGATTGCACATATTTTCAATGATATTGTACAGTCTTGAGATTCACCCTTAATTGGTTTTTGTGTGAGCTGTGGAGCGAGTGGACTGGGTATATCTTTTATTTTTATTTTTTTCAATTGTCCCTATAGTATTTTAAAATAATTCATTGTTATCCTTTCTATTTGAAATGAAAAAAATATATATTATATAGAGGAAGATTTCACATTCACAGATGTTGTATCTTCTGCTGGAGTAAATATTTGATTTCATACATCTGTCTGATTACTCCAGCAGCAGCACAGCTTGTTTGATTTTTGTTTTGTACTTTCGCCATTTCCAATATCAGTTAAAACAGGGTACTCTTTGGAAAATTTTTACTTCAGGGACTTCCAGGCTATTCTTCCACTTTGATTTGTCAAGATAAACTAGAGAATCATTTTGTTAGATTTTATTAAAAATATTTTTAGGATGTCGGTTACATGGTTTTAGATTCATAACTGGGAAGTGTTGGTCTGCTGCCATTTGCTACTTTGAAATAGGAATAACAATAAGAAGTAGAATATTAGCACCTTGGGGACTGTGTGGTAATGAATCAGCTTACCAAAAACACAAACAATATGGCTTTTGTCCTTGGTTCCTGAGAGATAAGCCTTGGAATTTCCTGAGTAATTCAGGTGCCTTTATTATCTAAAAGAAGCCATGGTGCAGTGGTTAAAGTGCTTGGCTGCCAACCAAAAGGGCAGCTGTTCAAACCAACCAGCCTCTCTGTGAGAGAAAGATGTGACAGTCTGCTTCGATAAAGATTTATAGCATGAGGGTCACTCTGAGTCAGAATAGACTTGATGGCAGTGTGTTTGGTTTTTTGATTATTAACTAAAACCTCCAGACCATGCCTGAGGATTTTTTCTAATGAGTGGGGACTGGCCAAACCAGAAAGACCACCTGGTAGATATCAACTAACCTTAGGAGGCATGATTTAACATATCATGTGTATATAATGAGGCCTCAAACATGATTATGTAACGAAGCCAATAAAGGCTCTGAACATGGAAGCTCTGAGAGCTTTCTGACTGATGAAGGGAGGGTGACATGTCCACTCTGAGGTGTGGAAGGTCTGCACCAGGACTCTTGCAGATCTCCGCCATGCATCTCTTCCTTATGACAATCCTGATTTGTATCCTTTTGCTAGAATGAATCTGTAATCATAAATATAGTACTTTTTGTGAGTTGTGTGAGTCATTACAGTGAATTGTCAAACCCAAATGAATAGTGGGAATCAGCAGGTGAAAGTGAGGGAGCCTAGGGGAGGCCCTTTAGCTTGAAGCTGGCATCCTGAAGGAGAGGTGAGAAAGCCCCAAACTTGCAACCACCAGGTCAGAGGGTGTTATATGGACTTCCAGGTTTGCAGCTGGCATCTGCTGATTTGGAAGTCTGAAGGACAGTGTCCTTTTAACTTGTGAGCTCTGATTTCGCTCCTGGTGGCTACAGACAGAGAGAGAGAGAGAGAGAGCCACATGGGCAGCTCATGACAGAGATGACTGAGAAGTGGGAAAGTGGGAATTTTATTAATCTTCACATTTTGGGGAATGGATTTATGTTGATTCTTATCCATGAAGGGATGTTGTAATAATTAAATAATGTTTGTATAAATTTTAAGACAATCTTCAAGAAATATTGGATGGATTCAATAATGATGGATTCAATATAGTATTGGTGCACAGAATTAACAGATTTTTCAGTCTTCTGATCCAAGAAAATGTCACATCTCTCAATATAATGGTCTTAATTCATGCCCCTGATTATACTGTAAGCACTGTTCATTTTAAATTAGAATGTTACCTACCTTTTATTTGTATTTTATGAACTTTACAATCTTTTTTTTCCATTAAACTTTTAAACTGATTATTTAGAATATAGGAAAAACGCATTCAAAAAAATTTTAATGAAATTGACAAAGTTATTAACTCTCTTTTTTAAAATTTTCTTCTAATCATGTTTTTGAGTTTGTTAGGTACACTATAGTATCTTCAACTTTTCATATTGAATAACTAATATTCCTCCTTTCTAACATTTACTATTTTTCATATTTTCAGAAAAATAAAATAATTATAGTATAAATCACAGAAATACAGAAATAAGTGAGATATCAATTTAGATCAACCAGAAGAAAAAATAATGAAACAGTTTAAGAGCTAGTTTGGGTGAGGTTAGGAAAAACAGACTAGGCCATGCACAAATATTAGTAATGTAAATATATATTTTGCAGAGTAATTTGGTAATGCTTAATCTATTTTGCCAATTCTGAAATGCATATATATTTTTTAACATGGAGAACATCTAACAACTGAACCCTTCTTAAAATTCCAGTCCTTCAGGACACAGTTTTAACCTACGAAATCCATGTAATCTATGAAAACCTTCCTTTGATACCTTCTCATAAGATCAGGAACATACCAATCACAAAGTATTTTAGATTTGATAAAATACAGTGTCCAACAACTTGTCCTCAAATATATCAGCTAAGATAAGGAGCCCTGGTGGTGTAATGGTCAAGCACCGCTAACTAAAAGTTTGGTTGTTCAAAAAGACCCAGCGGCTCGATGGGAGAGAGCCCTGGTGATCTGCTCCTGTAAAGATTATACCCTAGTGAACCCTATGGGACATTTCCACTCTGTCAAATGGGTTGCTACAAGTTGAAATCGACTCAATGGCACCTAACAATACCATGTATTTCCATACACATACAGATGTGTGATATATACTCTAGCATCGTTTATAATTCCAACAAAATAAAAGCAAACATCAGAGAAACTAGCTATGTGTATGTATACAAATACCATGCCGTCACCTCTCCTTACAACATCAGCAACAATTTGAATCATCTACCTTAGTAACTTTTGCAATTTTGATGGTATTAAAGTGATATCTTGTTGTCTTCATTGACATTTATTTGAATATTTGTGACTTTGAGAATATCTTCATACACTGTCAGCCATCAGGGTTTTCCTTCCGTGGCATGCTTATTTATATCCTGTCCTACTTTCCATTGCATTGCTTATCCATTACTTGATTCGTGGGTGCTTTTATATGTCCTAGATATCAATCCCTGGTTGAATTTGGATGATTTAACAACAATAATAGGTTAGAGGTCTCAAAATATTTGGAAATTATGCAGTGATTGGGGGATCAAAGATTAAATCACAATAAAAATTAGCAGATATTTTAGTAGAGTGATAACAAAAATTGAGCATAGCAAAATCTGCAGTTTATAGCTGAAGATGTATTTAGAGGGAATTTTAATCTTAAAAGCATATATTAGAAACAAAGACTCAAGATGTAGTTATGAATTTCTAAAAGTCAGAAAGAAACATCGCATTAAACTAAAAAAAAATCTAAAAGAAAAGAATAAAGAGCAGAATTTTATGAAATAAAAAAGCAATTATACAGTTGAAATAGTCATAAAAAGCATGTAGCAATCGGAATAATGTCTCCCAAATATATCCATGTCCTAATTCCTGAAACTTGTGATTATATTAACTTACTTGGCAAACAAACAACAACAACAAAAAAAAAAAACTTTAAAGATATGATTAAGTTAATGATCTTGAAATAGGGGATTAGCATGGATAATCCATATGCTACTGATGTAATCGTAAGGGACTATACAAGGGAAAGAGGGAGGTAGGAGAGACAGTAAAGGAAGATGACAACAGATACAGAGGTCAGAATTATGCAGTTACTGACTGGGGCCACAAACCAAGTAATGCAGGAAGCCTCTATAAATGGAAAAAAGAAAATAGAATCTTCCCTAGAGACTCAAGACGTAATGCAGTCCTGTCAACATCTTGATTTTCTCCTTATTAGAAACATTCCACAGTTCTGATTCCCATAACTCTAAGATAGTAATTTTTGTTTGTTTGTTTTGAGGTACTAAGTTTGTGGTCATTTGCTACAGCAACAATATGAAACTAATAAAAAACATATAATGGTTACTTTGAAAAAAACTAACAGAATAGATAATCACTTGGCAAGACTTATCAAAAAAAAAAAAAAGAGTGAGAGAGAAATAAAATTTCCAGCATCAGGAAAGAAACAAGTGACATAAATACATATCATGAAAATATTCAAAGAAAATATAAACATATTAGATAAATTTGACAATGCAGTCGCTAACTTATGACTTATTCAAGTTATAACAAACCGCACTTATGACCGTCTTTTTTTGAGTGCATGCTTCTTGTCTTTAGTAATATGTACTACGTACAGTGTTGCAGCACGTAATTTGCTGATGTTATCATTCTAAGATCCTCACTCTCAGGTGTTCAATGGTATTATTCACTGTTCAAGCACTGCCGTGTAGCAGGCTATGGCAATAATAATGAAAATTTTTAAAAAATGAGGTATTCAACTTAGGTCAGTACTGACTTAAGAAGAAGTCATCAGAACAGAACCCCATCATAAGTCAGGGGCTACCTGTATAAATAAAATGGACATAGTTCTACGAAACCCAACCCAACAAAAGTGGCACAAAAGAAATACAAAATAGTAACATTCTTGCTCCTAATAAAAAAATCAAACCTTTAATTAAAAACTTACCTACATTTTGGGATGACATAAGTCGAAATGGCGGAGTAAGAACTTCTGAAAATTTTATATTTTATATATGGCAAAACTACCCTACAAAAAAGGAGAAATTGAGGCACTTTCAGATAAATAAAATATAAACAAGTTTGGAGAGAATGGCAAACTGCGTATTATGGGTTAAACTATGTCTCCCCAAAACATGTGCTGGAATCCTACCCCTATACTTGTGGATGTAATCTTGTTTGACAATAAGTTTATATTATGTTAATTAGATCATACCCCAGTTATGTGAGTGCTGAATCCAATAAGTCTTTAGTTATAAAAAGACAAGATTAGGCACAAAGGCATGCACGAATGGGAGAAGATAGACACTATCAAGTGCTGTAGATGATCTATAAGCCAAGGAACAGAGGAATGCCCAGGACTACCTACCTACAAGGTAGGAATCCACACAGTTGAGACCCTAATTTGTACTTCTAACCTCCAGAACTGTGAGAAAATAAATTTCTGTTCTTTAAAGCCACCAATTTATGGTATTTTTGTTACAACAGCACTTGATAACTAAGACGCTGCCTTTGGTTGGAGTTGGAAATGTCTATTTCAGCAATGCTGAGCTAAAAATGCAGTCCAGTATGTGTTTTGTCTGAAGCATCCAAGTCACTCTGTATTCTGTTTTGGGGTTTGTTTGTTTGTGATGTTATTTTGTTTGGTAAGTGGTAAACTTTTCCCATCTCCATTGAAGGCAGCTTTGATGCTGTAAGAATGAAGATTGCTGCATTAAGACTTGCCAGTTCTCTAATGCATGTCTGAGTTTTACATTTCAGCAATTTATTCAATTATAATAAGTCAATTGTTGTTGTTACTGTTAGGTGCTGTCGAGTCAGTTCTGACTCATAGTGACCCCATGTACAACAGAACCAAACACTGCCTGGTCCTGTGCCATCCTCACAATCTTGCTGTGTTTGAGCCCATTGTTGAAGCCACTGTGTCAGTCCATCTCATTGAGGATCCTCCTTTCTTTTGCTGACTCTCTGTCATGCATGATGTCTTTCTCCAGGGACTGGTCCCTCCTGATAACATGTCCAAAATACTTGAGATGAAGTCTCACTATCCTCACTTCTGTGAGGCATCCTGGCTGTACGTCTTCCAAGACAGATTTGTTCACTCTTTTGGCAGTCCACAATCTATTCAATTCTCTTTGCCAACACCATAATTCACATGCATCAGTTCTTCTTTGGTCTTCCTTACCCATTGTCCAGCTTTCACATGCATATGAGGGGACTGGCAAAACCGTGGCTTGGGTCAGGAGTACCATAGTCTTCAAAGTGACATCTTATTAAATAATAAATAATAATAAATCTTATTATTTTGACTCAAGTGATATTTTTTAATCTAGACAAGGGAATGTATTTAAATTATATGTTTTCTGGTAGATAAACCTCAGTATGTATCTCAAGTATGTAAGGATGCTTTATGATACTGTATAACAAGATTTTCTTTTAATTCTCATCTCTTTCAGTTCTTCAACTATAGAAAAAATAATCATGAGAAAAATAAGTGAAATATAAATGTGTGTGACACGTGAACTTTTTTCTCTAAATTTTATTTATTTTGTTGATATTGAAAATATACAGAGCAAAAATACACCAATTCAACAATTTCCACGTATACAATTTAATTACATTCTTTGAGTTGTGCAACCATTCTCACCCTCCACTCCCTCATTAACATAAACTCACTGCACTCTAAAGTTCCCATCTAATCTTTTGAATTGTGTTGCCACTTTGTTCCCATATAGATAGTTCTTAAAAGGGCATAATGCTGAAAGCAGTCCTTTTTCACTAATTAAGCTAAACTATTGTTTGGTTTTAAGAAGACTTCTGGGGATATTTTTAGTTTAAGGTTTAAAGATTATCTCAGGAAAATAGTTTCAAGGGCTCATCCACCCTTCATGGCTCCAGAAAGTCTGGATTCCATGAGAATTTAAAATTCTGTTCTCCATTTTCCCCCTTTTGATCAGGGTTATTCTATGGAGTCTTTGATAAAAATGTTCAGTAACAGCAGCAGGGCATCATCCAGTTCTTCTTGTCTCATTGCTAAGGAGGCAGTTGTTCATGGAGGCAATTAGCCACATATTCCATATCCTCCTCCTATTCCTCACTCTCCTTCCTATGTTACTCCAGGAGAATAGAGACCAATTGTTGTGCCTTGGATGGCCACTTGAAAGCTTTTAAGACCCCAGACATTACACAATGCATTAGGAGATACAACAGAAGCCCTAAATATGCTATTAGGCCAATTAACTGGGATGTCCCATGAAACCGTGACCCTAAACCTCCAAACCAAGGAAGCAAATCCCATGAGGTGTTTGACTGTACATAAGCAGCCTCCGCAGTACTTTTTTTTTGGTCATGGTTGTAAATAAATCTATCACACAACTATTGTCAATTCAACTTTTTACGGGTGTACAACTTACTGACAGCAATTACAATAACTGACTGTGCAACCCTACTGTTTATCAATGTTGTATATTCAAATGGCCACCAAACACATGAAAAGATGCTCAACGTCTTTAGCCATTAGAGAGATGCAAATCAAATCCACAATGAGATACCATTTCACTCCCACTAGGATGGCAAAGATAAAAGAAAAATAACAAATGTTGGTGGGGATGTAGAGAAATTAGAACTTTTATCCATTGTTGGTGGGAATGCAAAATGTTATAGCCATTGTGGAAAACAGTGTGGTGGTTCCTCAAAAAAGTAAAAATATAACTACCATATGACCCAGCAATTCCACTCCTAGGCATATACCCAAAAGACTTGAAAGCAGAGACTAAAAAAGAGACTTTTAAACCAATGTTCACTGCAGCATTTTTCACAATAGCCAAAAGGTGGAAACAACCTAAATGCCCATCAACAGATAAATGGATAAGCAAAATGTGGTACATACATACAATGGAATACTACTCAGCCAGTAAGAGAAATGAGGTCTTGATATATGCTACAATATGGATGGAACCTGAAGACATTATGCTGAGTGAAATAAGTCAATCACAAAAGGACAAATATTGTATGACTTCACTTATTTTATTTGTGCTACTTGTGATGGTTAATGTTATGTGTCAACTTGGCTAGACTATGATTTTCAGTGGTTTGGCAGACATTGGACTAATTGCTCTTCCATAATGTAATATAATCACTTCCATGATGTGATCTGATGTGATCGGCCAATCAGTTGAAAGGGGAGTTTCCTTGGGGGTGTGGCCTGCCTCCAGTATATAAATGGATGTTTCAGCAAGGCTTGCTCTCCCTCTCTCAGCTCTGTGCTCTACTTATTGCCTGACCTTGGGATGTTCTTGGGATGTAAGCCTGAAGAAATCTTCAGCATGTTGCTTGACTTGCAGATTCTGAATTTGCCAGGCCCGACAATTGCATAAGCCATTCCTTTGAGGTAAAGCTCTCTATATATACTTATACATACACATCACTGGTTTTGTTCCTCTAGAGAACCCAGACTAAGACAATACTGACTTTCCATGTTTGAAAATGACCACTGTAGCAATTAGAACTTTAAGATTAAATTCAACTAAGGGAGAAAATGTAAGTCTTGTCCACAAAGAAACTCTTACTATTAAATATAATAATTACATTTAATATATTAAATAATATTTTTGCATGTTAAATGTTACTAAACATCCAGAAACACATTCTCTCATTTTATTTTTAAAATGCCTCTAGTAAACTGAAATTATTATACAAGTGAGGAGATCAAGAATTTGAAATATTTACAAATGTGTGTTGTTTTTAGGTGCTGTTGAGTCAATTCTGACTCATAGTGATCCCATGTCACAAAGTAGAACCGCTACATAGGGTTTTCTTGGCTGTAATCTTTATGGGAGCAGATGGCCAAGTCTTCCTCCTGCAGAGTTGCTGTGTGAGTTCAAATTGCCGTTCTTTCAGGTAGCAGCCAAGCACTTTACCATTGCACCACCGGGACTCCTTTAAAAATGTGTAGTAAACATATTAAAAATATTTAGTTATGTCTGTAATAGCTTCCCCTTCGCATTTAAAAAAAATAAAATCTGGTTTATCATGTATGTAATTTGATGTTCTTTATGCATCAAATTACAGAAGTTTACCCAGGCTGCTTTTCCATTAAGCTTCCTCTTTTGATGTAAAGCTTCTGAATTCTTATAAAATAATTTATATTCTCAATTATATTAGAACACGCCATCTATTTTTTTTAAACAATCATCTGGTTTTAGAAATCTGCTCATGCTTTTTCTTGCAATTTTTTAGAATGAGATCATAAGAATATATTATTCCCATTCTTTCCCATTCTCTTCCTTCTTATATCCAGTAGCATTAAATCATCCCATCTGACATCTCTGTTTATAACTGGCATGAAGCTTACTCAATGAATTTAGGTCTTCAATATGTGTTTACTTTTTAAAATTAATCACAGAAGTCTTACTTCTGTCCCATTTAAGGAGTCTTGGTGGCTCAGTGGTTGAGCTAGTTTAGCTATGTTCTCAATCATTACTGCTGACTCCTTCCCTTTCTTACAGATACGTAAGAATCCAAGATATTTTTCAGTCGCCACCACAACAGAAGAACCACTTCTAACATTCAGTATGTTAGGCTCATAACTAGCATCCTTTGCTGTGATCACTTCACAGTAGCAGGATAGACCAGTCACTCAAAATTTGGTTAGATGTAGAGACTAATGACACTTCATATGCATCAAGTGAGTATAGAAAGAAAAAAGGGAGAAATAAACCAGTTGCCCCTCCCCACGCCTTGCTAAGTAAGCAGTCTGCATCTCCTGAGCTTTCTGGATTCCTTGATCCCTGGTCAGCGTAGTAGGCATGAGATAAGCTCCTCTGTACTCTTCTCCATAGAGAACTTGACCTCCACCATCCTACCAGCTTTGAAAGTCTATGATACATGCCCAAAGAACGGCCATACCACACTGAAGTATTTTTAAGAATTATTCTCTAAATAGAAAGTTTTACTTTGTTCTCATAGTTCATGCCTGCCACTTTTGAGTGTGTTATTTTAAGATTGCTAAGTTAATGGTGTCTACAGTTACAAAATAATAGAGAAAAAATAAGGCCTCTATAAATGATAGGAGTCAGGAAACACTACAAAGAGACACTTTTTCGTTGATAGTTGAAAAATTTACCTAAGTGGTATCCAATGTGTGTCATTTTTGAAAAGACATATCATTATCCTCTACTTTTCCCTAAATATTCTGAAACCACAACCTCCAACCGTCAATCTCACTGCTGAATATCTGTCTTCCTGGACCATTTTCCACAAGATTATCGTGTTCTTGGAGAATGCTGAGAACAGTTTAGTTATAAAAAGGCACAGGTGAAAGAACAGAAAATGTGTTTTATTTTGAAAATACATCAATTTACTTTGAAAAGAAATGCTTATATACTTGAACAAATTCGTGAGATTGACCAGTCAGATTTAGAGAAAAGTGTTGTCATTTTCACGTTTAGAAGTTAAAGTCACATTTGTTTCTTCAAGGTTAAGAGAGGCCACCTGTGGGGTACTACTGGTGGGGGGAAGGTATCACAAACAGAAATATCCCTGCTATCATTGGGAATGAAATCCACATCTAAAGGAGAAAGGTGTCTTAAGCAGGGTTCTCTAGAGAAGCAAAACCAGTAAAGTGTATAAATATATATATATATATATAGAGAGAGAGAGAGATTATATCAAAGAAACAGCTCACGCGATTGTAGAGGCTAGAATGTCCCAAGTCCGTGGATCAGGGTAGAAGCCTCTCCCAATTCACACAGCTGAAGAAGCTGGCAAGCCCAAGATTGGCAGGTCGGAGAGCAAGGCTCCTGCTCGCAGGCTGTGCAGATCAACGAATCCCAGGTTCGGCAGATAAGCTGACAGCTCAAGTCCCAAGAATGGGAGATGAGATGACAGGAAGCAGCTGCAGGATCCAGAGAGAGCAAAAAGCCAGAATGTCTGCTTATATACAGATGTGGGCCACACATCCAAAGAGACTCCCTTTCATCTGATTGGCTACTCACAGTATATTTGGTCATGGGAGTGATTACATTAAAACACTGAGAATCATGGCCCAGTCAAGTTGACACACAATCTTAACCATCACAGTCCACCCTTTGTCAACTTGGCACATGTATACATCTCCTTAAACCACACATAATCTCTGAATAAAGACAATTAGAAAGTCATACTTGCGCCTAACATGATACAATTAACATGTGTACAATTGAAAATGTGCTAGCCCCGTTTACAGCTTATATTTTATAAGTGAAGGAAACAAAATATTTGATGCACACATACAAAGCAGAAATACTCATAACAATTACAGTCCCCGTTTCTGCAACTGGTCATGTGGCCATAACTGGTATTTAGAACTACCTTCTTCCACCACCCATTCTGGAGTCCCTTTGCCCTCAGCAAGCACCTCGGCAGGTCATGGTTCTTTGCCCGGTCGGGGACCCAAACCTTCATTCCTGAAGGGTCTGTGTCATTAGTAGTCATGTCAAAATTAGGTTGCTGTAGTTTTCCATTGACTTTAATCACAGGGCACAGTAGTACTAAGAGACGCCCCAAGGAATCTCCTGCATTCCAGACATACTCTTCTTTACCTCTATTATGTAATATCAGTTTGATTTCCTCTTGGTAATCAGGATCAATCACACCAAACAGTATGGTAACTCCCTTCTTTGCCTGTTGATCCAGAGGCATAAGGAGCCCAAAGTGGCCAGGGGGCATTCTTAACTTCCGGTTCAATGGAATCAGTGATGTGCCTCCAGGTGGGAGCATTCCTCCCTTTGGAACTAAGACGTCTAGGCCTGCAGAGCATAAGGTTGAGGGGACAGGAAGCAACAATCTTGCAAGTGGGTCACTAGGGGTAATAGTGAATGGTGCCACTCCCATTTCCACCCCTTGATTCTTGGACCCGTGAATCCTGGCTATGGGAGAAACAGCACCATATATTGGACTCTGGTTTAGAGCATATACAGCCTCCTGGAGAACATTGCCCCAACCCTGCAAGGTATTGCCATCTAGCTGGCACCGTAATTGTGTCTTTAGAAGGCCATTCCATCGTTCTATCAAGCCAGCTGCTTCAGGATGATGGGCAACATGGTAAGACCAGTGAATTCCATGAGCATGGGCCCACTGCCACACTTCATTTGCTGTGAAGTGAGTCCTTGATCTGAGGCAATGCTGTGTGGGATACCATGATGGTGGATAAGGCATTCTGTAAGTCCACAGATGGTAGTTTTGTCAGAAGCATTGCATGCAGGGAAAGCAAATCCATATCCAGAGTAAGTGTCTATTCCAGTAAGGACAAAACACCGCCCTTTCCATGATGGAAGTGGTCCAATGTAATCAACTTGCCACCAGGTTGCTGGCTGATCACCTCAAGGGATGGTGCCATATCGGGGACTCAGTGTTGGTCTCTGCTGCTGGCAGATTAGACACTCAGCAGAGGCCGTGGCCATGTCAGCCTTGGTGAGTGGAAGTCCATGCTGCTGGGCCCATGCATAAACTCCACCCCTGCCATCATGGCCACTTCGTTCATGAGCCCACTGAGCAATGGCAGGAGTAGCTGGGGAAAGAGGATGACTGGTTTCTACAGAACACGTCATCCTATCCACTTGACTGTTAAAATCATCCTCTGCTGAGTTCACCCTTTGGTGAGCATTCATGTGAGACACAAATATCTTCACTTCTTTAGCCCATTCAGAGAGGTCTATCCACATACCTCTTCCCTATAAATCCTTGTCTCCAATTTTCCAATCATGTTCTTTCCAAGTACCTGACCATCCAGCCAAACAATTGGCCACAGCCCATGAATCAGTATATAATCGCACATCTGGCCATTTCTCCTTCCAAGCAAAGTTAACAACCAGGTGCACTGCTCAAAGTTCTGCCCTTTGAGAGGATTTCCCTTCACCACTGTCCTTCAGGGAGGTACCAGAAAGGGGCCGGAATGCTGCCACAGTCCACTTTCAAGAGGTGCCTGCATATCACGCAGAACCATCTATAAACCAGGCACGAGTTTTCTCTTCCTCAGTCAACTGATCATAAGGAACTCCCCATGAGGCCATAAGTGCAGACTGGGAGATGGAAGGTAATGTGACAGGAGTGGCGATCATGGGTGTTTGGGCCACTTCCTCATGCAACTTACTCATGCCTTCGGGTCCTGCTCAGGCCCGATCTTCCCACTTCCATTTAATGATGGAGTGCTGTTGTGCACGTCCAACTTTAATGATCTGTGGGTCAGACAACACCCAGTTCATGATGGGCAGCTCAGGCCTCATGGTGACTTGGTGTCCCATGGTTAAGTGTTCAGTCTCTACTAAGGCCTAGTAACAAGCCAAAAGTTGTTTCTCAGAAGGAGAGTAGTTATCTGCAGAGGATGGCAGAGCTTTGCTCCAAAATCCTAAGGATCTGTGCTGCAATTCACCAATAGGGGCCTGCCAAAGACTCCAAGCAGCATCTCTATCTGCCACTGACACTTCAAGCACCATTGGATCAGCTGGATCAAACTGTCCAAGTGGCACAGCAGCTTGCACAGCAGCCTGAACCTGTTGCAGAGCCTTCTCTTGTTCTGGTCCCCACTCAAAACAAGCAGCTTTTTGAGTCACTTGATAAATAGGCTGGAGTAGCACACCCAAATGAGGAATTGTTGCCTCCAAAATCCAAAGAGGCCCACTAGGTGTTGTGCCTTCTTTTTAGTTGTGGGAGCAGCAAGATGAAATAACTTATCCTTCACTTTAGAAGGAATGTCTCGACACGTCCCACACCACTGGACCCCGAGAAATTTCACTGAAGTGGAAGGTGCTTGAATTTTTGTGGGATTAATCTCCCACCCTCTAGCACACAAATGTTTTACCAATAAGTCCAGTGTCATTGACACGTCTTCCTTATTGGGTCCAGTCAGCATAATGTCATCAATGTAATGGACCAAAGTGATGTCCTGTGGAAGGGAAAGTTGATCAAGTTCCCTGCGGACTAAATTATGACATAGGGCTGGAGAGTTAATGTAGCCCTGAGGTAGGCAAGTGAAGGTGTATTATTGGCCTTGCCAGCTGAAGGCAAACTGCTTCTGGTGGTCCTTTGAAACAGGTATGGAGAAAAAGGCATTAGCCAGATTAATAGCTGCCTACCAGGTACCAGGAGATGTATTAATTTGCTGAAGCAGTGAAATTACATCTGGAACAGCAGCTGCAATTAGAGTCACCACCTGGTTAAGTTTTCAATAATCTACTGTCATTCTCCAAGATCCATCTGTTTTTTGCACAGGCCAAACAGGTGAGTTGAATGGGGATGTGGTGGGAATCACCACCCCTGCATCCTTCAAGTCCTTGATGGTGGCAGTAATCTCTGCAATCTCTCCAGGAATGCGGTATTGCTTTTGGTTTACTATTTTCCTAGGTGAAGGCAGTTCTAATGGCTTCCACTTGGCTTTTCCTACCATAATAACCCTTACTCTCTTTGTCAGGGAGCCAATGCGCGGGTTCTGCCAGTTGCTGAGTATATCTATTCCAATTATGCATTCTGAAACTGGAGAAATCACTACAGGATGGGTTCGGGGACCCACTGGACCTACTGTGAGATGCACATGAGCCAAGACTCCATTAATAACCTGACCTCCATAAGCCCCCACTCTGACTGGTGGGCCCCAGTGACATTTTGGGTCTCCTGTAATTAGTGTCAGCTCAGAGCCAATATCCAGTAATCCCCAAAAAGTCTGATTATTTCCTTTTCCCCAAAGAACAGTCACTCTCGTAAAAGGCTGTAGATCCCTTTGGGGAAGGCTGGAAGAAAGATTAACAGCAAAAATTTTTAGCAGTGTATTGGAGTCCTTCCTCAAGGGGACCCAGCCTCCCCTTCATTCAAGGGGCTGTGGGTCTTTAAACTTGCTCAAATCTGGGAATTGACTGAGGGACCGTGACTCTCTATTCTGGTGATTCGAGTTAGACTGTTGTTCACCTGACCTAGAATTCATCCATTTGTACAGCTCAAGTAGATATTTAGTATATTTCCTACCTATTTCACTCTTAGGGACACCATGACTAAGTAGCCAATGCCATAAGTCCATACCAGTCAGACTATTCTGATTACTGCTTTGACTCCTCTGTCCATTACTGTAACCACACCCACCTTGTCTTTGTCGATTGAGTGCAGCCACTTGGCCCCTACTACCTCAGGGTCCAATCAGCCCCCTTGTAGTTAGGTGTCTTAATTCAGTTAGGGCAGTTCCCACTGTCAAATCTGACTTACATAAAATAACAACCACAGCAGTCTTCAAAGAGACTGGAGCTCCCTTCACAAATTTGTTCCTCACAGTTGTGGTAAAAGGTGAGTCCTCTGGACACTCCATGTGTGGGTCTGTGCGTCTAACTTGATAAATCCACTCTAGCATTCCAATTTCCCTAAGCCTTTGGATACCTTCTTTTACAGTATACCAAGGCAGGTCTGGTACTTCAACTTGATTTAGTGTTGGCCACCTCATAATCCATGCTTCAGCAACCCAACCAAATAAACTATCAGATCCTTTCCTAACTTCCCCAGCCAAAACATTGAAGGAACAGTCTGTGCTCAGTGGACCCATATCAATAAACTCGGACTGATCCATTATTATGTTCCTTGCACCATTATCCCACACCCTTAATAGCCATTCCCACACATATTCCCCAGGTTTCTGTTTGTATATATTAGAAAACTCAAGTAGTTCTTTTGGAGTGTAGCGTACCTCCTCCTGAGTCACACTTTGTACTTCACCTTTTGGGGCTTGCTGGGACTTAATCCTAGTTATAGGTCTAGAAGCCAGAATCGGTAGTGTGGAATTGTTTTGAGAACATTCAGCATTATCTTGTAAAGCATCTGCCTCAGGCAATGCTACAGGCAATGACTCAGGCAAGTGGTCTTTAGAAGCAGCTGGGCTAGTGCTAATCTCCTTAGATGGGAGTGGAGGGGCTAATGGTTTTTCTTGGCAGGGTGGTTTAGCAGACAAACATGAAGTAATCTCTTCAGATGGAACTGGTTCTGCTGGCAGGAGTGATTCAACAGAATTTACAGGCTCAGTGTCCCCAGCTTCCTGATTATCTGTCCATATGTCCCCATCCCAAGTCTCAGGATCCCATCTCTTCCCAGTTAATGCCCTTACTTTAAGTTCAGACACCTCTCGAGGTTTGCAATTGAGCTGGTTTTGTAATTCAGCCACTCTTACAATAAGATTCTGGGTTTGGTTTTCAGCAGTTTCAGCTCTGTTACTACAAGAAATAAGGCTTTCTTTCAAAGCGCAAGTGGAAGCCTTGAGCCTTGACTCTGAAGCCCTGAGCGCATCTGTTTCCTTCATCAGTTTGTCTAGTGAAAGTAGGACAAACCAACCAGCTTCCTTATACTTCTCATTCTGACAAAGCTGTAGAAAGATATCACACATGTGTTCACCTTGAGCCTCACCTTTCACCGACACCTGACCTACAGCTGGTGATATTTTGCGTATTTGTATCGCCACCTCACTCCATGGACTAGCAGTGACCTCTTTACTGCTGGAAGCAGAGTCATCAGTGTCTTTATGACTAACTAGACTTGAGAACCAATTTAGAAAACTCATCCTTACAATTTTGTTTCTCTAGAACCACTGCTGGTACCAAATGTCTTAGGCTGGGTTCTCTAGAGAAGCAAAACCAGTAAAGTGTATAAATATATATATAGAAAGAGATTATATCAAGGAAACAGCTCACGTGATTGTAGAGGTTAGAACGTCCCAAGTCCATGGATCAGGGTAGAGGCCTCTCCCAAGTCACACAGCTGCAGAAGCTGGCAAGCCCAGGATAACAGGTCGGAGAGCAGGGCTCCCACTCACAGGCTGTGCAGATGGACGAATCCCAGGTTCGGCAGATAAGCTGACAGCTCAAGTCCCAAGAACGGGAGATGAGACAACAGGAAGCAGCTGCAGGATCCAGAGAGAGCAAAAAGCCAGAACATCTGCTTATATACAGATGCGGGCCACACCTCCAAGGAGACTCCCTGTCATCTGATTGGCTACTCACAGTATATTCAATCATGGGAGTGATTACATTAAAACACTGAGAATCATGGCCCAGCCAAGTTGACACACAATCTTAACCATCACACAAGGGTTGAGAAAATATTCTGAAAATATTAAGAGGGAAAATATGTCTAAAATATTGTCTAAATATTTTTATTGTTTGCTACATAATTGCATTAGTCAAGGAATCCAAGGATTGTGAAGATGAAGCTAATTTATCCCCACCCCATTTCTCCACCACATTGCCATAGAAATATGCACTAAAATAGAATGAGAAAAAACTTCTAATGGCACATTTAACAAACAGCTGGAGATATTTCTACCAACCAACACTCACTGATGTCCTTAGCCAAAAAGTGGGGCACAGTGAGAAAAGACGAAAATAGGCAGTGCTTTCTAAGATAACAGGGTCATTTCACCACCTAGCCTGTTATGTCCATTAATAGTCTTACTTCAGCACTCGTTCAGGTACTTTGGTTCCCAGAAATGCAAAGAATCTGTTGCTGAAAGTAGATAAGAAGTGGAGCTTTGCTGAATTCCTGAGTCAAATGATATTAAATAACAGCCTCAAAGGGTAAGGTAGACGGAATGATTTGACGTTTGCAGGTGTGTGTGTGTTTTGGAAAGGGATGAAATTGTTAACTCATTACTTACATACTACTTTAAATTATGCAGTAACAAACCCCATTCCTCATGCTAAGTCAACCAGACAACAAGATTAAGAGGAATCTCCTCTCAGGCAGACAGAGTCACAAATAAGAAAAGTCTGCAAAACAGCAGGTGCATCATCTAACACTGCATATAAAGATCTGAGAATAGAAATAATTATTAGGTCAACTAAGGATGATATTCAAAATGTTTAGTGACCAGTATGAAACAGGCACCGACCTCTTAAAAGGGGTGCCACTGCCCATTAGAACAGACACAGGGCATGAACACTGGTTCAAAGGAAGGTCTTGTGCACAGCTGCAGACAGCTCCCTGATTCATGCTGAACGGACCATCTGCTCAGCCTGTTTACAGGAGATTCTGAGCTTATCCAGTCTCTCCTAAATAGTGAGTTAGTGAGTAATGAGAAAACAAAACCAGGCACGGGCCTCGAAAAAGATCATCAATTTAAAAGAAAAATAGCCCAAACTCAAAATGCGCAGAAAGAACGTATTTGGAAGGGGAAAGTGAAAATATAAATAATAAATTACTACAAGAAATAGATGAAAACAAAAAATTCTCCTGAGCCCAATGTTGCATAGCATAGTAATTGAACAGCCCAGCATTGAACAGTCGATTTTTTAACAGAGAATAAAAAGGGAAGAAAGCCATTTTATATGAGATTAAAGTCAGATTATCCTTAAAGTACCATCTAATACAGTCTCAGATTCTATCATCTCTATTTACTAAATTCATTGACTTTTCTCAGCCCTCTTTTACTCCAAAGCTCTTGGGACTTAAGCACTTTTACTTTCCATCTTTCTTTTATTTTAGAAATTCTGGTTTCTGTTGCTCGTGTAACACTGCATGAAATGACTGTAATCAATCTCCTGATTCCCCTTGGCTAGCGTGGGCCCTTCCTTCAATTACAAACTTCCAAGGCCCATCTCATAAACCATCATTTTTATGAGACTTTCCTTGATTTCTTCAAGTAGATGACTTCCACTCCACTCTTTACACCTCTGTAGTGCTTGTCTTGCTACATTTGCCCAGAAAATTATGAACAAACTATGAAAAATTGAAAAAAGCTTTATAATATAGTGAGTCTTGCCTTTATTATTTCATTGACTCCTGAGTGATCACTTAACAGAAACTACTTAGTCAAACTCTCTTGAATATTCCCTTACATCCTGACCACAAGGACTTGCAGGGATGACACTATAAGGTAGTGACTATAGCCATAAGTTATTTGCTCTATGTATAATATTTTGAGAAAAGAAATGCAAAATGAATTAAGAAAAACAGAAAATAAAGGTTGAAAATCTAGATTTCATGATTATATAGTACTCCAGAACTGGTCTTCGGGTGTAATCAGACTCTTTGCTTTTTTTGTTTGTTTTCTTTTTTTCCCAAAAAATATGCATTTCATATATTTGTTTAAGTAAGCTGTTGTTAAACAGCAAAGCTTTTTCTGACTTCTCTTACTTTCATAGTTAACTTCTTCCCCACTATGTTGAGACCAGCTACTTCTTTGAGAACAGTAGTATTTAACAATCAACTTAGTGGCTAAAGCTGTAATTGTTACTTCAAAATAGTAATGAAATAATTATAATTGAAATGTCTTAGATAATTTGACAAAGTAACATGGTATCATTTTTTACCCGTAAAAATAAATAGTATATAACATAAATGTCAAATTGAATTTAAAATATCTTTCTATGTTGGTGAGTAGGAACTATGTTTTATTACTAAACAGAAGCAGCATTAACAATATAGCTATTCATGTTTGTCAAATGTTTTATAATAATGTGTTCACATTTCCTTTTAAATATATTTTATCATTTCAAGGAAATAAGCCAAAGATTGAATGTTGCTTCAATTGTTCTTTTCAGGGGGATCCAGACACTAATGCAGACCCTAACACACCACAAGTTTTCTGTGCCAGCTCATAAATTGTCCCCTGCAGAGGAATCTAATTTTTCAGACTGTCACATTTTTCTGAAGTTATTATGGTTTAAAAAAATAGAATTATTTTTTATGAAAATGATTTTGAAATTTACAACATTTGGAACAACGAAACAATTGCATTTATTGATATTCACAAAATCCAAGAAAGGCTCAGAGATTTAGAAAAGCCTTGGTTTTAATGAAGCAGGAACTACAAAGCAGAATAAACCAATGTATTTTCATTGATAATCTCAATAAAGACTTATCCTCTAATAAGCTTCAGTCATTGTTGTGAGCTGCTGTCCAGTGGGCCCTGGACTCATAGCACAATGGCACAGCTCATGCACAATGGAATGACATGCTTCCTGGTCCCGGGCCATATCCATAATCAGTTGTAGATCTGACCATTGTAATCCATAGGGTTTTCACTGGCTGATTGGAATAGATTGCCAGGCCTTTCTTCCTAATCCATCTTAGTTGGGAAGCTCTGTTGAAATCTGTTCAGCACCATATCCTCCACTGATGGTCAGGTGATCGCTATGCATGAGGAACTTTGGCTGAGAATCAAACCCAAGTCTCCACCATGGAAGGCAATAATTCCACCACTGAATAACCACTGCCTTCTTTAAGTCATTACTAGCTGGTAAATAAAGGATTGATAAAATTCCCGCATTCAGCCACGATGCAGTCTCAGATCTATGGGTCCACTTAACATTTTTATTACCTATGCACCTGAGAGTTCTGTATACTAGATTGCTGGGGAGTCAGGGCAAGGTTTAATGATGAAATATTCACCATCCACTTCTTTAAAGGACTTCTATTGAAAGGAAGTCACATACATGCAATTGCAATAGGCAAATATGAAACAAATTGGGCTTCATAAGGCAGTGGGCAAACGGTGAAAAATTTGGATCCTGAATGGGGATATTGGTCTTTCCTCACTTATTTCGAACTGTTGAGTATCTGCTCTCCCTCACTCCCATCACCACTGGGAAAAGCAGTGTTGGTCTGCACTGTGGAAGTGAACAGCTCACTACCCAGAGACCGGACAAGAAATGAGCATAAGTGGTTGCCAAGAACGTCTAAAGACCGTTAATCACCGTCTTAATCATCTAGTGCTGCTATGACAGAAATACTACAAGTGGATGGATTTAACAAAGAGAAATTTATTCTCTCACATTTCAGGAGGCTAGAAATCAGAATTCAGGGTGAGGCTTTCAGGGGAAGGCTTTCTCTTTCTGTTGGCTCTGGAGGAAAGTCCTTGTCATCAAGCTTCCCCTGGTCTATCAGCTTCTCAGTACAGGGACCTGGATCCAAAGGACATGCTCTGCTCCTGGCACTACTTTCTTGGTAGCATGAGGTCCCCCGTCTCTCTGCTCGCTTCTCTTTTATATCTCAAAAGAGATTAATTTAAGAGAAAATCCAATCTTGTAGATTGAGTCCTGCCTCATTAACATAATTGCCTCTAATCCTGCCTCATTAACATCATAGATGTAGGATTTACAACACATAGGAAAATCACATCAGATGACAAAATGGTGGACAATCACATAATATTGGGAATCATGGCCTAGTCAAGCCAACACATATTTTTGGGGGACACAATTCAGTCCATAACAGTGACATTACCCTGCTCCATCTGAAAGGAGTAGGCCAGGAGTGTTCAGAGCTCTAGGCAATGGAGCTCTGCTAGGAGGAGGCAGGAGCTATCTAGGGAGCCCTGGGGATTTTAGACATTCCCTCTAAAGTTCTCCTTTATTAGTGAGAGAGTTCTGCCTCCACCTTCCAGTGGTGGATTTGCTGCCATGGCAACAAAGCTGAGATTTCAGGGCTCCTCCCTCCATTTGCTGTGCATCCCCATGACCTTACTCCTCACAAGAATATGTATATATATATATATATATA
>NW_004444183.1:541674-543556 GCF_000243295.1 Trichechus manatus latirostris
ATGCCACTGGTATTTCAAATACCAGCAGGGCCACCCATGGTAGACAGGTTTCAGCAGAGCTTCCAGGCTAAGACAAACTAGGAAGAAGGACCTGGCGGTCTCCTTCTGAAAAAAATGGCCAGTGAAAACCTTATGAATAGCAGCAGAACATTGTCTGATATAGTGTCAGAAGATGAGACTATCAGGTTAGAAGGTACTCAAAAGACGACTGGGGAAGAGCTGTCTCTTCAAAGCAGAGTTGAGATTAATGACATGATGGAGTAAATCTTTGAGGACCTTCATCTGTGATGTGTCACAACTCATAATGAGAAGAAACAGCTGCAAACATCCTTTAATAATCCAGAGCACGGAAAGTAGAAAGTATGAATCTAGGAAAATTAAAAGTCATCAAAAATGAAATGGAATGTATAAAGATCAATAACCTAGGCATTAGTGAGCTGAAATGGACTGGTACTGACCATTCTGAACTGGACAATCATATGGCCTACTATGTCAGGAATGACAAATTGAAGAGGAATAGAGTCACATTGTATCATCAAAAAGAACATTTTGGTCAACATGGCAGAATAGTTAGATGCTTCCTATAACCTTCTTACAACAAAGACCTGGAAAAACAAGTGATTTGAGTCTATGTGAACATCTGGCAGCCCTGAATAAGGCAAGGTTAAGAAATCCATCTGAGTGATACGGGAGAGGAAGACCATTTGGAAGAGGTGAGGAAGGCTAGAGCCGTGGTGGCAAAACTGCAGAGACACAGCCATGCTGGTCCGTGGTGAAGCAGGCAAACTGCTGTGCTGTGCGTGCGTTCGGGAAGCAGTTTCCACATCAAGAGAGACTGGCAGCAGAGATTCTGCTTGGGCACTCTGAACCAGTGAAAGGCAGCTCCCAAGAGGCTAGAATAAGTACATGTGTGCACCCTTTTGTGGTGATTAAAAAAAAAAAAAGCCCATTTGGTAACTCTCTTCCTTTTACCACCTCCCTCTGTGCTCTGCACCAGGAGTCAATCCCAAAAGGCGCCCTGACCCATTCTCCTGGTCTTGGGGAGGGAACAAATAAGCTGCTGGCTCCCCTGGGCCAGGAACACAGGGTCGGCACAGCTCCTTTGCTGGCCACAGAAATCAGGGGTCCACAGACTCTGAGTGCCTTACACACCGGTATAGACTTGTGGGGACTCATCTTAACAGCGTTAGCACTCACTGCCACAGTACAACAGAGCAAACAACTGAAGTTTAACTTCAACTGCTTCAGCTGTGAACGGGCAGATTTGTGACCCTCAAAACAGCCCTACCCCTCAAGTAGGCACTTTTATTGATCTGCAGCAGGGTCTTGAGGACTGGTGGTAGCTCCTAAAGTGCCTAGTCACCTGCTACAGGAGTTCAAGAAAAAGTGGTGCCCTTGAGTCTTTACAGCCAACAGAGTGGGAAGCTCTTAGCCCGGCTGCAAAACTCACCTATCTACTCACCCTAGAGAATAGGGACACGCTTTCTTTTCAGACTCTCAGGGGCAGCCATCAGCCCCCTGCCTGGCTCAGTGGGTGATCCCCTGCCAAAGCCAGAGTCCAGTGCCTGCACCAATCACCCATGCCTCTCTAGGACTGGGAGTGAGAGCCTGCATCACACACTTGGTGACTAACTGCCTGAACACCCGAGCTGATCCCATATAGGAAAATTTAATGGACTCCTGTGTGCACATACTTAGTTACAAAACTAACTACTGGTGATGGGACATTAGAGATCCAAAGGTGTCAAAAATCAAACTAGTGCACACGAGCAGCCTATTTGGGCATATGAAAACAAAACAAAATAAGAAGCTAGGTCTCACTAAGCAAACACAAAATAAAATTATAATAAATTATTGATGGCTCAGAGACAACAGTCAATAT
>NW_004444183.1:557800-568620 GCF_000243295.1 Trichechus manatus latirostris
AACTAGATAGTAGATAAGAATCACATTAGATGAAGGGAAGGACAGCACACACTACAGGGGAAGCCAGCACAACTGGACTAAACCAAAGCTAAGAAGTTTCCTCAATACAATCAAATACTTAGAGAGACAGAGTAGCAGTGATGCAGGGTCTGGGGACCATGCTTTCCGGTGACATCTATGTCAATTGGCATAACAAAGCTTATTAAGAAAATGTTCTGCATCCTACTTTGGTGAGTGGCATCTGGGGTCTTAAAAGTTTGCAAGTTGCCATCTAAGATGCATCAATTGGTCCCAACCACTTGAAGTAAAGGAGAATGAAGAACAGCAAAGACACAGGGAAAGTATTGGCCCAAGAGACAGATGGACCATGTAAACAAGAGACTTCATCAGCCTGAGACCAGAAGAACTAGATGGTGCCCAGATACCACCAATGAACGTCCTGACAGGGAACACAACAAAGGGTCCCTGATGGAGCAGTAGAACGATGGGATGCAGAACTCAAATTCTAGTAAGAAGACCAGACTTAATGGTCTGACTAAGACTGGAGGCGCCCCGGAGAGCATGGCCCCTGGTCTCTCTATCACCCCAGAACTAAAACAATTTCCGAGGCCAACCCTTCAGACAGGGATTGGACTGGACAGTGGGACATAAAGTGATACTCGTGAAGAATGTGCCTCTTAGACAAGTAGATATAAGAGACCAAAGGGGCAGCTTCTGTCCAGAGGTGAGATGGGATGGCAGAGAGAGTTAGGAGATGGTTGAATGTTCATGCGGAATCAGGGGCAGAGGGGAGGAGTGTGTTGTCACAGAATGGGTGAGCAGTTGGGGTCTCATAACAATGTATGTAAAAAAAAATTCTGTATGGGAGACTAACTTGAAATGTAAATTTCATTTAATTACAACAATAAAAAATAGAAAAAAAAAGAACATTTCAAGATCTAATCTGAAGTACTACGCTGTCAGTGATAGGATAATGCCCATATGCCTACAAAGAAGACAAGTTAATACTACTATTATTCAAATTTATGCACCAATCACTAAGATATTGAAAATTTTTACCACCTTCTGCAGCCTGAAATTGATCAAACATGCAATCAAGATACATTGATAACTATTGGTGATTGAAAAGCAAAAGTTGAAAACAAAGAAGGATCTGTAGTTGGAATATATGGCCTTGGTTATAGAAACATTACTGGAGATTGCATTATAAAACTTTGCCAAGACCAACGACTTCTTCATTGCTACCTTTAATCAACAACATAAACGGCAACTATACACATGGAACTCACCAGATGGAATACACAGGGATCAATTTGACTACATCTGTGGAAAGAGGTGATGGAGAAGCTCAATATAATCAGTCAAAACAAGGCCAGGGGCAGAATGTGAAACAGAACATCAATTGCTCATATGGAGTTCAAGTTGAAGGTGAAAAAAAAATTGAACAATTCTATGAGACCTTGACTATATCCTGTCTGATTTAGAGACCATCTCAAGAATAGAGTTGATGAATTGAACATTAATGAAAGAAGATCAGACGAGTTGTGGCATGACATCAAAGACATTATACATGAAGAAACAAAAGGTTATTAAAAATATAGGAAAGAAAGAAAAGACCAAAATGATGTCAGATGGAACTCTGAAACTTGCTCTTGAATGTACAGCAGCTAAAGTGTATTGAAGAAATAATGAAGTAAAAGAGCTGAATAGAAGATTTCAAAGGGCAGCTCAAGAAAGTAAAGTATTATAATGAAATGTGCAAAGACCTGGATTTAGAAAACCAAAAGAGAACACACTCAGCATTTCTTAAGCTGAAAGAACCGAAAAAAAATACAAGCCTTGAAATGCAGTATTGAAGGATGCTATGGGCAAGACACTGAATGATGCAGGAAGCATCATAAACAGATAGAAGGAATACACACAGTCACTGTACCAAAAATAATTGGTTGACATTCAACCTTCTCGGGAGGTGCCACATGATCAAGAACTGATGGTACTGAAGTAAGAAGTCCAAGCTTCACTGAAGGCATTGGCAAAAAACAAGGCTCCAAGAATTGATGGAATACCAGTTGAGATGTTTCAACAAATGGATGCAGCACTGGAGAAGCTCACACATCTATGCCAAGAAATTTGAAGACAGGTACCTGGCCAATGGACTGGAAGATATCCATTTTTGTGCCCATTCCAAAGAATGGTGATCCAACAGAATGTGCAAATTCTTGAACAATATCATTAAAATCACACACAAGTAAATTTTGCTGCAGATCATTCAAAGGCAGTTGTAGGAGTACATCGACAGGGAGCTGTCAGAAATTCAAGCCTGATTCAGAAGAGGACATGGAACGAGAGGTATCATTGCTGATGTCAGATGGATCATAGCTGAAAGCAAAGATTATCAAAAGAAGTTTACCTGTGTTTTATTGACTATTCAAAGTCATTCGAATGTGTATATCATAACAAATTATGGATAACATAATTGGGGGTTCCAAAACACTTAATGGTGCTCATGAGGAACATGTACATAGACCAAGAGGCATTTGTTCAAGCAGAACAAGGGGATATTGCGTGTCTTAACATCAGGAAAAGTGTGCAGCAGGGTTATATCCTTTCACCATACAAATTCAGTTTGTATACTGAGCAAATAATCTGCCAAGCTGTACTATAAGAAGAAGAACACGGCATCAGGTTTGGAGGAAGACTCATTAACAACCTGCCATATGCAGATGACACAACTTTGCTTGCTGAAAGTGAAGATGACTTGAAGCACTTACTGATAAAGATCCAAGACTACAGCCTTCAGTATGAATTACACCTGAGTATAAAGAAAATAAAAATCCTCACAACTGGACCGATAAGCAACATCATGATAAATGGAGAAAATATTGAAGTTGCCAAGGATATTATTTTACTTGGATCAATGATCAACGCCCATGGAAGCAGCAGTCAATAAATGAAATGACATATTGCATTGGGCAAATCTGTTGCAAAGCCCTCTTTCAAGTGTTAAAAAGGAAAGATGTCACTTTGAGGACTATGGTGCGTCTGCACCAAGGCTTGGTATTTTCAATCACCTCATATGCATGCAAAAGCTGGACAATGAATAAGGAAGACGGAAAAAGAATTGATGCATTTGAATTACAGTGTTGGTGAGAAATATCAAATATACCATGGACTGCCAGAAGAACAAACGAATCTATCTTGGAAGAAGTACAGACAGAATGCTCCTTAGAAGCAAGGATGGCAAGATTTCATTTCATGCACTTTGGATATGTTATCAGGAGGGACCAGTCCCTGAAGAAGGACATCATGCTTGGTAAAATAGAAGGTCAGCGAAAGAGCAGAAGACCCTTAATGTGATGGATTGGCACAGAGGCTACAAAGAAGAGCTCAAGCATAGTAGTGATTGTTAGGATGGTGCAGAGCTGAACAGTGTTTTGTTCTGTAGTACACAGGGTCACTATGAGTCAGAATGGACTCTATAGCACCTAACTATAACAATATATAAATATAGATATTTATATCGATATTGATATACAGATAAAGATATCGATATATGGATATAGATCAGAGATAGAGATATTTATTTTAACTATAATTCCTTAAAATTTATGTTTCTTACATTTCTGTAGTTGTTGGGTGGTGTTGCAGTAGCTCTGAGAATTTGGGGATCTGCTATGGAAAACTTAAATCGAGGAAGTACTGTAGTCTAGGTTTGTTGTTCTTATGGTTACCTTTACTTTTTTGAATGCTTACATCATTGCTAGCTGATCTGGAGGAGGAATGAGTTCCAGGAATACTCCTGCCACCCTTTCTGCAGATTCACCAGGGCATTGTAGCAGGTGGGTGAAGGACCCATCATATCCAGGGACTAGCAATGGAAGTGTGTCGTAGTGAATGAAAAACAGAATTTTAAAAATACAGAGGCAGATTCCACTGCATGAGAATGTCTTCCAAGTCTTATAACTTATATACAAAAGAAATTTGATGGAGGATTTTCCTAGTTTAATACAACAATAAAAACTTACATGACTTTATCAATAATGAGTTGTATAGCTGGAAAAAAATTCTGAATTATCAAAAATAAACTTTTTGATCAACCATTCTAAAGAAGGACTAAATTATCTTTCATTCTATCTGAAAAAAATGGATAGTCCAAAATAATTGCATATGAAAGAGCAAGCAAAGAATATACAACTAAAATGCAGAAAAAATATTATTAAAATGTTTCAGGTAGTTTATTAATGAAAATATGATGTTATTTTTCTGGATTTTGTGGTATTTTGAGTATTTGTCAAGAGGCTTAGTGATGCAGTGGTTAAGCACTCGGTTGCTAAGGGAAAGGGTGGCAGTTCAAATCTACCAGCCATTTCAAAGGAGAACAATGTGGCTGGCAGTTGGCTTCTGTAAAGATTTACAGTCTTGGAAACACTATGGGGCAGTTCTACCCTGTCCTATGGGTCGCTATGAGTTGGAATCAACTCGATGGCAATGGATTTGGTAGTATTTGTAATTTATTATAATCTATTTTTTCATTCTAAATTCATATTCATTCTTATACATGAGATATTTGTATTTGTAATTTTGTGTTCTTTTTCTTAAAGTGGGGCATCTAAACTTCATAAGTTTCAGTCACCATGCAAACTGGACTCAAGGCCCAACTTTCCTATTATTTGAAACAGAAATTTGAGGGCAATGGAAATTTTGTTAGGGTTGATTACAATTATAATGACCATCATGGTAAGGATGATAATGATAATGATTGGGGGGCATGTTTGGAAAATGGAGAAGATTCTGGAATACTTTCAAGACCTCATGTGAAAGATGGGTGAAATTTTGCAGGGAAGCATGTAATAAACATAAAAGGAGCACTCTATTTTTCTGTCATAATTTCACAAAGTCACAGAGCCTGAAAATCCCTGTTTTTATCAGGAATGGAAATTAATTAGGTGTGGCCAGAACCTGGGCCATTTTGGGAAGAATGGGGTGAGAAGGAAGTATTGTGATTTAGTAGAAGAAAGAGCAAGTGAATGGGTTGAGGACAGACTTCAGATAGCTTTGAATACTACAGTATGAGGGGAGCTTTGCAGCATTAGTAATGGACTCCTGTATCCATTTTTATTGAGGGTATGATGTGATTATTTGTAGTTTGGGAATAAACCACCTGTGCCCAGAAATGTTAATATTCTTATTTTTTTTAAAAAATTCCATTTGCCTCTTCTACAGCACGTGTATAAATCCTATAAAAGTTATATTAGTTCAAAAGGAAAGGAAAAACAACTCGTTTTTAAAGATATGAAATTAAAATAAAATCAGACGCACTGAAGATTTTTCTACAGATGTTTCCATAGCGTCTAGCTTGAAAAGGTTATTTGTTCCAACTAATTAACTAGTTTTCTGCCACTTTTAGTAAGGGTGAATAGAGCATTAAGCAGTATTTTTACATGACAGAAATTAGCATAGCTTTTCTTTTTCCCCATCCTCTTTTAGTTTTTGGCCCAAGCTCAGTCTATTTCATTCCCATCTGCTTTCTTCTTTTGATGCTCTCAGTAATAAGTGACAGTCACTTGGGTCTCTCAGCTATCATTTGCACAAATAAAACATGACACAGCTTTCATAAAATAATGTCAATACTATATCAAATTCTCTCAACATAGTCCCCACGCAGCTGCAGCAACAGAGAAACAAAAAAATGCCTTCAACCATAATTTATACAATCATAAATAGAGTGAAACGTTCTCCTTAAAAAACGGTCTTGTTACCCTATAAACAAGATGATAAATCACCTACTAGGCACTGTTTGCTCCCTTTCCTCTTCTGAAATCATGGGAAAAGTTTTATGTTTTCCTGTTGTTTGTTTGCTCAATTTTTGCCCCAACTTCTGGTTAAGCTGTTGTATAAATATTGGATATATTTGTTAAGGACAAGCTTTTGAAACCAAACAACCATACGAAAACAGAAAAAAAAAAAATTGAGAAGCTTACAGAAGTATTTTGAATTATTATGTTGATATGAAAAACATTCTGTTAAGTATTTTATCAATATTTTAATATTGAAAAGGCCATTAATTATAATTTAGAACATTCACAAACCTTGGAGACTTAAAAAGTCAGAAATAAAATGATTTGGTAGGACTGGTTAAACGGAAGTGTATAGACTGCAGAGCAAGAGTAGGTGGGTGTAAGATGAGAAACATCCATTCATTCATTTCACTTTGAAAGAAATTACATGAGTATAAGGTCATCTAACCATAAAAATTAGAAGTTCTGCACTTATCAAAATAGGGACTGTTTTCTGTCAGCATGAACAAAACAAAACACAACAGAGCTACATCTTCATGCTTAGAACTACTCAGTATAACAGAAAGGAGGAGATAGGAGGGACAGTTTGAGTCAGTGTTTTTCCTATCTTCCTAGTCAAGCAGATATGATGATGGGATGGTTCAAAAGTTAGACATTGATGAAGTTGTAAACACACTACAGGTAGTATAACATCAAGGGAAAGAAATATATATGTTCAGAGTGATCCTGAAAAGACTGCAAGTTTTTAAGAAGAAATGTGAAAGTGGAGGATATAATGAAGGGTCTGCAGAAAATTTAAAGCAGTTTGAGAATCAAAATTCCATAAAATGTGAGAAGCCAAAATTGTGAAAACAAGAAATGATATAGCAATTCTCTTCCTAAATATTTTAAGGGATATAATTATTTTTCTAAAATTTTATGGACTATGATTCTGCAGAATGCTTATTAGCATGCTGTGATAAATGTTTTGTAATAAAAAAATAAATCTATAAAATATTGGCTTATGGCCTGGAGCAGCCTGGCCATCTTGAAACAAAGCAAGCAGCATTCCTGGGTGAGGAGCACAGGAAGGCAACTTCACAGAATCACCAACAGGAGACAGAAATACTGTGTAGACAAATTCACAGCAAGCAAAGTGAACATAACATGAACAGGATCTAGGGAGGGAAAATTCAAGAAGGCAGGCAAGAGCCTTAGGGATCCAGGAAATCACAGAGCAGGGAGGGAGCCAGAAAGAAGGACAGAACTACTCACCAGTAGAGGTCCCTGATCATTTGGGAAGGTGGCACTTGTGGAGTGGAAGATATTTGGAGCGGCAGCTAGAGAGATTCTCCTCCCAACTGGACTCTGGACAGTCCTCCCTCCTCATATTTGGTTGGGGCTGGATTGTGATCATCAGCTGCACTTTGCATTGAGCATCCCAGTGGCCATGCCAGAGACTGAGGGGACACACTCCCCCCATTCTCCCTCCCTTGTCCTCCCAATGACCAGCAGTGTGCCCCCCCCCACTCTCCCACCAAGCAATTTGTGGTGCATGCTCCCACACCATTGGAGCGGTGACCAGAGGCTTGCATCCACCCCACCCAATCCTGCACTGTCTTGCCTACCCAGTGATCAGTGGCATGAACTTCCACTGCCAGACTGGCGGACTAGGCATGAGACCTCCCGCTCCCCCACCCCCACTGCCCTGCATACCTGGCAACCGGTGGGGCATGCTCTCATGCCACCTGTCCAGTGAGTATTGACCCATGCACCCTCACCCCACTATCTGGCAACTGGTGGGGTGCACACACAGTGCCCAACCTAGTGACCAGGAAGAATGCTCCCTGGACCCACACCTGGCCAGCCAGACAGATACATCACCTCATCAGCAAAGCCATCACATCCTGACAGACACCATCTGCACCTCTGCCAAATGCTGAGCAGGAGATCCTAGTGCCCTCATCCAAGATCTTCCCAGCTGCAACACCATATATCCAACACCCACACCCAAACTATTCCTACAAGCCATCTGTACTAGCACTGAAACCCCTTTATATCTAACCACTTACTGAGACACCAATTCGTGCATATACAGTGGGCCTACCCCATCCATTTGGGCATCACTCTCTCACAGTGGATATGGATATGTCCTTCCCTGACCTCCAGAGAATGGACTAATGCTAGCACCAATCCAGAAGGACCTGTGTTCGTACAAGTTTGTGGAGGAACCCTGACCAAACAACACTTGTCATCCAGCTTCAGGAAAAGGACCTCTTCTCCTACCTCCACTTAACCTGGTAAGGGAAGATATACGAGCCTAACCACAGAGGATATCATGTGGGTGTGACAAACCACACCCTCTAGTGAGAGGAAATCATTCTCAGTCAACAGACACCACCAAAGTCACACATAGAACAGAACTACAAACAACAATTAAAATAATACAAAGAAAGACACTCAAAAGAGAAAGAGAAGAAACAAAGCTCCTGATAGAGCAAAACTAAACAAAAAAATCAGCACAAAACAAACATACATACAATCAATAAAGAAATATATTAATAATTAACACCTTAATGTTTTGGACATAGCAGAAAATAACAAATCATATGAAGAAACAGGATAAGATGACTCAAACAAGTAAGCAAAATAAAGGGACAAAAACCTTCCTGAAGAAGAAATGATAATAGAACTACCTGATAAGGAATTCAAAAGACATAAATATAAGATCCTCAAAGAGATCAAGGAAAACACAGACAAAACCATAAAAGAATTCAGGAAAACAATACAAGAGAAAAATGACAATGTAAATAGACAGTTAGAAACCATGCAAAAAAAAAAAAACCCTATAAATCCAGAAGATTAACAATAAATATTAAAAATAGATAATTGAATGGAAGGACGAGTAGAATTGAATCAATGGAAGAAAGACTCAACAAAATAGAAGACATGTCTCTTGCTACTAATTGGTTTGAGGAACAATCAGAAAAAAGAATGAAGAAAGTCTAAGAGTGATGTGGAACACTATCAAGAGGAATCATTTATGTGTAATAGGAATACCAGAAGACAAGGAGTAAAAAAAAAAAAAAAAAATACAGAGAGAATTTTTTAAGATTTATTGGCAGAAAATATCCCTAATATCATGAAAGATGAGAAGGTTTCCATCCAAGAAGCTCAGTGAACCCCATACAGGATAGACCTAAGAGAAATCACCAAGACTTATTATAATCAAAGTTTCCAAAACCAAAGACAAAGAAAGAATTCTGAGAGCAGCTTGTGAAAAACAAAATATCACTTCTGAAGAGACATCAATAAGACTAAGTGCTGATTTCTCAGCAGAAACCAGTCAGGCAAGAAAGCAATGGGATTGCATATATAAAACCCTAAAAGAAGAGAATTGCCAACCAAAAATCATATACCCAGCAAAACTGTCTTTCAGATAAAACGGTGAAACTAGAACATTCCCAGATAAACAGAAATTAAGGGAATTTGTAAAAACCAGACCAACCTTACTAGAAATATTAAAGGGAGTCCATCAGACAGAGAATAAACATCAGACAACAACCTGAGATTAAGACACATGACAGTATCACCCACATACCAAACAAGATTTTTCAAAAGGAAAATAAAGCTGCAAAACTGAAAACAAAACCAGATGTCAATCTCTAAACGATGACAAATTCAAAACAAAAAGGAGGAATAAATGGTGTAGTTACAGAATTTCCGTATGGAGAGGAAAACAAGGTGATATCAAGACATGACAAACTGTCTTAAACTTAGGAAGATAAAATAAATTTCAAAGTAACCACAAAGAAAATTAATGAATCTACTCACCAAAATAAAGAAGAAAATAAAAAAGACTCGGTAAACACAAAATCAACAACAATGAAAGTTATGAAAAGAAAATCCATAAACAAAAGGACTCAGCACAGAAAATTAAGCAGAACAAGAAAAAATTAATACCACAAAAAAAATAACAAAATGGCAGCAGTAAATTCATACCTATTGATAATTGCTCTGAATGGAAATGATTTAAATGTCCCAGTCAAGAGACAGAGAGTAGTATAATGGATTAAAAGAAGACCCACTAATATGTTGCCTACAAGAGACACACCTTAGACACAAAGACATAAATAGGTTAAAAATCAAAGGATGGAAAAAAAAAATTATGTCAAGCAAATACTAACCAAAATAGAACAGGAGTGGCAACAATAATCTCTTATAAAGTATACTTTAAGTCAAAATTCATTAGAAGAATTAAGAAAGAGACAAAGAAGGGCATTATATGGGCATATACAATGATCAAACAGTCAAACCCCCAAGAGGACATAACCATAATAAATATTTACTCAAACAATGACAGAGCTCCAAAATACATGAAACAAACTCTAACAGAATGGAAAAGAGAAATAGACTCTTCTACAATAATAGTAGGAGACTTTAACATACCACTTTTGATGATGGACAGAACAATTAGAAAAAAATTCAACAAAGATACAGAAGATCTAAATAACTCAATCAACCAGCTTGACCTCATAGACATATACAGAACACACCACCCAACCGCAGCACAGTACACATTCTTCTCCAATGTACATGAATTATTCTCCAGAATAGAACATATTTTAGGCCACAAGGAAAGCCCCAACAAAGTCAAAAACACCAAAATAATGCAAAGTATTTTTTTAATGATTGTAATGCTAGAAATTAGAAATCAATAACAGAAACAACAAGGGAAAATTTAAACACTTAGAAACAGAATAATATCTTACTTAAAGACTATTGGATAACAGAAGAAATTAAAAATAAAATTAAAAAATTTTAGAATCAAATGGGAATAAGAACGCAACATACCAAAGCCTTTGGGACACAGCAAAAACAGTGCTAAAGGAGAATTTATAGCAATAAACGCACACATGAAAAAAGAAGAAAAGGCCAAAGTCAATAGCTTAACCCAATAACAAAAAAGTAGAAAAGGAAGAGCATAAGAAGACAGGAAATAATAAAAATCTATTTAAAATTAAATTTAAAATTAAATATATT
>NW_004444183.1:568720-606715 GCF_000243295.1 Trichechus manatus latirostris
AAAACTGACACACCACTGGCCAAAATAGTGATGAATTAAAATAAGGAGAAGCAAATAAACAAAACAAGAAATGAGATAGGAGACATTACAACAGAACCAACTGAGATAAAAAGGATCATAAGACAATATTATGAAATACTGTACTTCAACAACAACTTTGAAAAAACCAGAAGAAATGGAAAAATTTATAGAAACATAACACCTATCTGAACTAACACAAATTTGTTGTTGTTGTTGATAGGTGCCATCGTGCTGGTTCCAATTTATAGCGACCTTATGTACCACAGAACGAAACACTGCCCAGTCCTGCACCATCCTCACAATCATTGCTATGTTGAACCCATTGTTGCAGCCATTGTGTCAATCCATCTCATCAAGGGTGTTCCTCTTTTTCTCTGACTTTCCACTTTACCAACCTAGATATCCTTCTCCAAGGAATGGTCACTCCTGACAATATGTCGAAAGTATGTGAGAAAAAGTCTCACCATCCTTGCTTCTAAGGAGCATTCTGGCTGTACTTCTTCCAAGACGGATTTGTTCATTCCCCTGGAAGTTCATGGTGTATTCAATATTCTTTGCCAGCACAACAACTCAAAGGCATCAATTCTGTCTTCCATTTTCATTGTCCAACTTTTGCAAGCATATAAGGTAATTGAAAATACCCTGGTTTCGGCCAGGTGCACCTTAGTCCTCAAAGAGATATCTATGTTTTTTAAAGAGGTCTTTTGCAACAGATTGGCCCAATGCTATACGTCGTTTTATTTCTTGACTGCTGTTTCCACAGGCGCTGATTGTGGATCCAAGTAAAACGAAATCCTTGACAATTTCAGTCTTTTCTCCTTTTATCATGATGTTGCTTACTGGTCCCATTGTGAGGATTTTTGTTTTCTTTATGTTGATGTGTATCCATACTGAAGGCCGTAGTCTTTTGTCTTCATCAGTAAGTACTTCAAGTCCTTCTTCTTCATATAGTTCTGCTTCTCAGATTATTTGCTCAGCATAAAGATTGAATAATATGGTGAAAGGATAAACTGTGACATAAAACTTTCTTGATTTTAAACCATGTAGTATCCCATCGTTCTATTCTAACGACTACCTCTTGGTCTATGTACATATTCTTCATGAGCACAATTAAGTGTTCTGGTATTCTTATTCTTTGCGATGTTACCCATAATTTTTTATGATCCACATAGTCAAATACTTTTGCATAGTCAATAAAACACAGGTAAACATATTTCTGGTATTCTCTGCTTTTGACAGGATCCATCTGACATCAGCAGTGATATCCCTCATTCCACGTCCTCGTCTGAATCCAACTTGAATTTCTAGCAGTTCCCTGTCACATACACTTATGACCGTTTTTTTTTTATTATTTTTAGCAAAATTCTACTTGCATGTAACATATACAATATTGTTAAAAAAATTTCTTCATTCTGTTCAATAACGTTTATTTGGAATGGGCACAAATATGAATCTCTTCCAGTCAGTTGTCCAGGTGGCTGTCTTCAAAATTTCTTGGCATAGATGAGTGAGGGCTTCCACTGTTGTATCCGTTTGTTGAAATATCTCAGTTGATATTCCATCAATTCCTAGAGCCTTGTTTTTCGCCAATGCCTTCAGTGTCACTTGGACTTCATCCTTCAGTACCATCAGTTCTTGATCACAAGTAGAGGGAGAAAATTAGAAAGACCCATAACAAAGAAGAAATTGAAGATGCCATTAAAAAACAAAACAAAACAAAAATCTTCCAATAAAAATGTACCAGCCCTGATAGCTTCTCTGGAGAATTCTACCAAACATTTAGAGAAAAGTAGACACTTATTCTACTCAAACTATTCCTGTACAGAGAATAGGAAGAAGTGCTCCCTAATTCATTCTGTGAAGCCAGAATAACCCCGATACCAAAGTCAGGCAAAGACACCACTAAAAAAGAATATTACAGACCAATATCCATCATGAAAATAGGCATAAGAATTCTTAACCATATTCTAGCCAACAAAATTCAACAGCATATCAAAGAAATAATATATCAGGATCAAGTGGGATTTATACCAGGGATTGAAGGATGGGTTAACATTACAAAATCAATCAATATAATTCACCACATAAGTAAAACGAAAGAATCACATGATCATCTCATTTGATGAAGAAAAGAAATCTGATAGAATCCAACATCCTTTCCTGATAAGAACTCTCAGCAAAACAGGAATAAAGGGGAAATTAATCAACATAATTGTCTTAGGTTGGGTTCTCCAGAGAAGCAAAACCAGTAATGTGCATAAATATATATGGAGAGAGATGTATATCAAGGAAATATCTTGCACCGTTGTAGAGGCTGGAACATCCCAAGTCCATGCTCAGGATAGAGCCTTCTCCTCATTCATGTAGCCACAGGGGCCAACAAACCCAAGATCAGCAGGTCAGAGAGCAGGGCTCTTGCTGACAGGCTGTGAAGATCAATGAACCCCAAGATTGGCAGGCAAAACTGCAGGCAAGTTGCTAGCTCAAGTCCCAAAATCAAGAGGTCAGATGAACAGAAGCCAGCTGTAGGATCCCGAAAGAGCCTTGCCAGCATGTCCACTTATATTCAGTGCAGGCCACATGCTCAAGGAAATTCCCTTTGAACTGATTGGCTACTCACAGCAGGTCCCGTCATGGAAGTGATTACATTATATCAAATCTCATCACAGAAGTGATCACATCATATGATTGCCAAAATTCATCATAACTGCCAAACCACTGAGAATCATAGCCCAGCCAAGTTGACACACAACATTAACCACCACAATAATTAAGGGCATATATGCAAAACCAACAGCCAGCATTATTTTCAAAAGAAAAAGATTGAGAGCATTCTCCTTGAGAATGGGAATGAGAAAAGGATGCCCTTAATCACCACTCTTATTCAATAATGTACTGGAAGTTCTAGCTAGAGCAATAAGGCAAGAAAGGGAAATAAAGGGTCTCAAAATTGGAAAAGAAGAAGTAAAACTATCCTCACTCATAGTTGACATGATCCCATACATATAAAATGCCAGAGACTCCACAAGAAAGTTATTGGACCTAATACAAATACTCAGCAAAGTGGCAGAATATAAGATCTGCACACAAAAATCAGTTGGGTTCCTCTACACTAACAAGGAGGACACTGAAAACAAAATATCCCAAAAGGATAAAATCTGTAGGAGTAAACCTAACCTAGGATGTAAAAGATTTACACAAGGAAAACTATAAAGTACTACTACAAGAAACTAAAAGAGATGTATATGTATGGAAAAACGTTTCATCTTCATGGGCTGGAAGACTTAACATTGTGAAATTGTCAATACTACCAAAAATGATCTATAGATATAATGCAAGCCCGACCCAAATCCCAACAACATCCTTTAAGGAAATGGAAAAACTAATCTCCAGCTTTATATGGAAAGGAATGAAGCCCTAAATAGCTAAAGCAATACTGAAGAACAACAAAGTTGCAGGCCTCACAATTCCTGATCACAAAACATACTATACAGCCACAGTAATCAAAACAGCCTAGTACAGTTTCAGTGACAGATACATAGACTAATGGAATAGAATTGAGAACCTATAAGTAAATCCATCCGTCTACAGGCAGCTGATCTTTGACAAAGGGTCAAAGTCCATTCAATGGGGAAGAAACAGCCTGTTTTTTAATAAATGGTGCAGGCAAAACTAGATATCCATATGTTGAAAAATGAAACAGGATCATTACCTCACACCATATAGAAACATTAACTCAAAATGGATCAAAGACCTAAATGTTAAAGCTAAAACTATAAAGTTTTTGGAATATAATACAGGTTCAAAATTCCAAGTCCAAAACCAAACCCACTGACATAGAGTTGATTCTGACTCATAGCAACCCTACAGGACAGAGTAGAACTGCCTCATACGGTTTCCAAGGCTATAAATCTTTATGGAAGAAATCAGGCCAAGATTGTGGAATAGTCAGACACATAGTGACATCCCTCTTACAACAAAGACCCCCCCAAAAAAACAAGTGAATCGGATATATATGACAATATAGAAACCCTAATCATCAAACACAAAGCTGTTGAATTGGACTGAATGAGATATGAAAGGAGAGACAGTTCAAAACCAGCAGAAGCAGGGATTTACAGATCGTGGGATTGTTGGCATTCTTCTAGCTGAATTTGCACAGCACACACAGTTTGAAGCAAGCAGTAACATCCCAAGCTGAAACCCACAATATCTGGTACAGCCAAGCAGCAGTGAATCTGCACGCACCTCCTGAACCAAACAGGAGGGACACTAGACCTGCAAAAGCTAAGTGCGAACTCCCAACCCACCACATGCACAGGCACTATAACCTTTCCCTCACTAGAGTTCCATGGCCGAGGAGAACCCCTTTCTCCTCATCCATCTCCTTTCCCACTTGGGCACTACCCGCCTCCCACTACATGCTCTAGTGGAAAGGGGCACACCCTCCATCCAGGTACCAGGGGGCAGCTGACAGCCTCTTGTCCCCCACATCGTCCCCCACAGTAACCAGTCTGGTAGCATTCATCACCACCATGCGCTTTAAACCAGGAACTCATGGTAGGTCTGGAGGCTCCCTACCCCTTCACCCAGCCACTGGCATAGGGGGTCCATGGACTTGAAGAACCCTTCACTCCTGCCAATCACCCACACCAGTGTTGTGCTGGCTGATGCAACATGGCATGCCCTCAAGAGGAAAAAATGGGCAGGGCATCCACCTTAAGCCCATTTTCACCTGCAGCAGCCAAGAGGGAGCTGCAGACTTTTGACATTCAACACCACCCTACCCCCTAGGAAGGGGCTCCATCCACCCACACCAAGGGCCTGAGGGTTAATGGTACCACCCACTCCATATAGCTGTCCACAACAGGGGACTGAGAATTAGTGGTGCCACTCAGTTCTTCCAGGCAATGGCATTGGGTTCCCAAGGACCGGCTGCACTACCACCCCACTTCATGCCCTAGTGGAAAGGGACATGCCCTCCATCCAGGCACCAGGGGGCAGCAGACAGCCCCTTGTCCCCTACATCATCCCCCACTGCAACCAGACACCTGTGCTTGCTCTGGGCACCCCTATACAGCCCTGCCTGCCCAGAACTGTAGGTGAGAGTCTCTGCACTACACACTCAGGGACCGATGACACACACACCTCTTCCCCGACCAACAAATAAGTGGCAGAGCACACACAAAACATGTAACACAATGACCAGGGAGACCACCCTCTGTGCTCACAGCTAGGTGACCAATGGACAGTTTCATACCTCATCAAAAATGACACCTACATCTTCAGAACCTCTGCAAGAAGAGTGAACAGACTCCTGGGCTCACACACCCAATAGCTGCTCCAACCATCTGGAGAAAGGATGTGAGTATTTCAATGATGCCAGATTAACAACTAGAGTAGCACACAAGCCCAGCCCACTTGGACATATCAAAACAAAACAAAACAAAAATTACAGATGCAGTAAACAAAAATACAATAAATAAAATAACTTATTGATGTCTCAGAGACAGCAGTCAATATCAAATCACGTAAAGAAGCAGGAAAAGATGGCTCCAGCAAGTGATCAAAATAAAAAACCAGATAAGCTTCCACAATAAGACAGGCAATGAACTACCTGATAAAAAATTCAAACGACTAATAAAATACAGAGCTCTCCAAAATATCAAGAAGGCTATCAGGCAAAACACAGACAAAACCAAGAAACATACAGACAAAGCATAGAAGAATTCAGGAAAACAATACAAGAACAAAACAACAGAATAAACAAGCCACTAAAATCTGCACAAATACAGCAACTAGAAATCCAAAAGAGTAACAAGAAAATTTCAGAAGTAGACAACTCAATAGGAGATCGTAAGAGCAGAATTGAGACAATGGAAGCCAGGATTAGTGAGACTGAAGACAATTCCCTTGACACTGATTTCTTTGAGGAAAAATCAGAAAAAAAGAATGAAGAAAGCTTAAGAATCATGTGGGATACTATCAAGAGGAAAAACCTATGAGAGATCAGAGTACCAGAATTCAGGGTGGGGTGGAGAATAATGGAAAACACAGAGAGAATTGCAGAAAACTTTCCTAATATCATGAAAGATGAGAAGCTATCTATCCAGGAAGTGCAATGAACTCCATACAGAATACACCCCAAAAGAAACTCACCAAGACGTATCATAATCAAATATGCCAAAACCAAAGCCAAAGAAAGAATCCTGAGAGTGGCTAGGGAAATAAGAAAGTCACCTACAAAGGAGAACCAATAAGACTAAGCTCTGATTACTCAGCAGAAACTATGCAGGTAAGAAGGCAAAGGGATGACATATATAAAGCCTTGAAGGAAAAAAAAAATGCCATACATTCAGCAAAATTGTCTCTCAAACACGATGGCAAAGTTAGGTCATTTCCAGATCAGAAATTAAAGAAATATGTAAAAACTAGCCTGAAATTACAAGAAATAGTAAAGGGAGTCCTTCAATTAGAGAACCAACAACATCAGAAAACAATCCAAGACTAGGACACAGGACAGATCAACTAGATACCAACCCAGACAGGGAATTCACAAAAACAAAACAAAGTTAAGAGACTGCAAATTGGGAACCAGAGACATCAATATGTAAACAAAGACAACGTCAAAACAAAAAAGAGGGAATAAACGGAGTAGTAATATAACTTCAAATAGAGAGGAAGTCAAGGTCAAGGTGACATTAAGAGATAAAACAGTGCTTTAAACTTAGAAAAATAAAAGTAAATTTCAATGTAACCACAAAGGAAGCTAAAAAAACTACCTATTAAATAAAAAAGAAGAAAAACATAAAGACTCAGTAAACACAAAATCAACAAAAAAGAAAGAGATGAAAAGAAAATACATAAACAAAATGAATTCAGCACAGAAAATTAAGCATAAAGAGTAAGGAAACCACTGACACCACACATACTCAAAAAAATGATAGCAATAAACCCATTGTTCTTGTTGTTAGGTGCTGTTGACTAGGTTCTAACTCATAGCAACCCTATGTGCAACAAAATGAAACACTGCCCATTTCTGTGCCATCCTCAGAATTGTTATGCCTGAGCCCATTGTTGCAGCCACTATATCAATCTAATTCATTGAGGGTCTTCCTCTTCTTCACTGACCCTCTACTTTACCAAGCATGATGTCCTCCAGGGAAGATACCTCCTAATAACATGTCCAAAGTATGTGAGACATAGTCTTGCCATCCTTGCTTCTAAGGAGCATTCTGGTTGTACTTCGTCCAAGATAGATTTGTTCGTTCTTTTGGCAGTCCATGGTATATTCAGTATTCTTTGCCAACAGCACAATTCAAAGGCATCAATTCTTCTTTGGTCTTCCTTATTCATTGTCTAGCTTTCACATGCATATGAAGCAATTGAAAACACCATGGCTTGGGTCAGGTGCACCTTAGTCTTCAAGGTGACATCTTTGCTTTTAAACAGCTTAAAGAGGTATTTTGCAGCAGATTTGCCCAATGCAATGAGTCTTTTGATTTTTTGACTGCTGCTTCCATGGATGTTGATTGTGGATCCAAGTAAAAAGAAATCCTTGACAGTTTCTATCTTTTCTCCATTTATCACGATGTTGCTTATTGGTCCAGTTGTGAGTATTTTTGTTTTCCTTATGTTGGGGTGTAATCTATACCGAAGGTGGTAGTCTTTTATCTTCATCAGTAAGTGCTTCAAGTCCTCTTCACTTTCAGCAAGCAAGTTTCTGTCATCTGCATAACACAGGTTGATAATGAGTCTTCCTCCAATCCTGATGCCCTGTTTTTCTTCATATAGTCCAGCTTCTAGGATTATTTGCTCAGCATAGAGACTGAATAGGTGTGAAATGATACAACCCTGACACACACATTTCCTGACTTTCAACCAAGCAGCATCCCATTGTTCCGTTTGAATGACTGCCTCTTGGTCTCCGTACAGGTTCCTCATGAGCACAATTAAGTGTTCTGCAATTCTCATTCTTCGCAATGTTGTCCGTAATTTGTTATGATCCACACAGTCAAATGTCTTTGCATTGTCAATAAAATACAGGTAAACATCTTTCTGGTATTCTCTACTTTCAGCCATGATCCATCTAATATCAGCAATGATATCCCTGGCTCCATGTTCTCTTCTGAATCCAGCTTGAATTTCTGGGAGTTCCCTGTGGATACACTGCTGTAGCCACTTTTGAATGATCTTCAGCAAAATTTTACTTGCCTGTGATATTAATGATACTGTTTGATAATTTCCCCATTTGGTTGGATCACCTTTCTTTGGAATAGGCATAAATATATACCCCTTCCAGTTGGTTGGCCAGGTAGCTGAATTCCAAATTTCTTGTCATAGACAAGTGAGCACTTCCCATGCTGCAACTGCTTGTTGGAACATTTCGATCAGTATTCCATCAATTCTCTGAGCTTCCAGACTAAGACAGACTAGGAATAAGGACTCAGCAGTCTACTTCTGAAAAGAATCAGCCAGTGAAAACCTTACGAATAGCAGTGGAACATTGATATAGTGCTGGAAGATGAGCCCCTTCAGATTGGAAGTCACTCAAAATACGACTGGGGAAGAGCTGCCTCCTCAAAGGAGAGTCGACCTTAATGATGTGGCTGGAGTCAAGCTTTTGGGACCTTCATTTACTGATATGTCACAACTCAAAATGAGAAGAAACAGCTGCAAACATCTATTAATAACTGGAACATGGAATGCAGGAAGTATGAATCTAGGAAAATTGGAAATTGTCAAAAAATTAAATGGAACACATAAACATCAATATTCTAGGCATTAATGAGCTGAAATGGACTGATACTGGCCATTTTGAATTGGACAATCGTGTGGTCTACTATGCCGGAAATGACAACTTGAAGAGGAATGGCATTGCATTCATCGGCAAAAAAAACATTTCAAAATCTATCCTGAAGTACAATGCCATCAGTAATAGGATAATACCCATACACCTACAAGGAAGACCAGTTAATACAACTATTATTCATATTTACTCATCAACCACTAGGGCCAAAGATGAAGAAATTGAAGATTTTTACCAACTCCTGCAGTACACCCATACCTGTCAATAACCACACTGATGTAAATGGCTTAAATGCATCAGTAAGGAGATAGTGGCAGAATAGATAATAAAAAATTATCTATCTAGATATACTGTCTACAAGAGACTCACCTCAGACACAAAGTCACAAAGAAACTAAAACTCAAAGGATGGAAAAATATAAAGCAAACAATAACTAAAAAAGAGCAGGAGTGGCAACGTTAATACCAGATAAAATAGACTTTAAAGTAAAATCTACCAATAAAGAATAAGGAAGGACACTATATAATGATCAAAGTGTCAATACACCAGGAGGACATAACCATAATAAATATATAAGCACCCAATGACAGGTCTCCGAACTACATAAAACAAACTCTAACAGCAATGAAAAGAGAAATAGACAGTTCCACAGTAAGAGCAGGAGATTTCAACAACTGCTTTCGGTAAATGACAGAACATCTAGAAAGAAACTCAATAAAGATACCAAAAAAAAAAAAAAAAAATTGCTTTCAAGTCCATTCTGACTCGTAGTGAACCTGCAGAATAGAGTAGAACTGCCCCTGTTGGGTTTCCAAGGAGCAGCTGGTAGATTCGAACTGCCCAGTGGTTAGCAGCCAAGCAATTAACTACTGTGCCACCAGGGCCCCCAGTAAAGATACAGAAGATCTAAATGTCACAATCAACCAACTCAACCTCACAGATATATACAGAACATGCCACTCAACAGTAACAAAGTATATATTCTTTTCCAATGCACATGAAACATTTTAGGCCACAAAGCAAGCCTTAACAAAATTCAAAACATTGAAGTAATACGAAGTATCTTCTCTGAACATTATGCCATAAAAGTAGAAATCAATAACAGAAACAGCAAGGGGGAAAAATCAAATACATGGAAACTGAACAACATCTTGCTTAAAAACTACCGGGTAATAGTAGAAATCAAGGAAGGAATAAAAAAATTCATAGAATCAAATGAGAATGAAAACAAATCTTATAAAAACTTTGAGACATAGCAGAAGCAGTGCTTAAAGGTCAATTTGTAGTAATAAAAGAACACATCAAAAAAGAAGAAAGGGTCAAAATCAAAACATTAATCCTACAACTCAAACTAATAGAGAGCAGCAAAAGAAGCCTTCAGACACCAGAAGAAAGGAAATAATAAAGATTAGAGCAGAAATAAATGAAATAGAGAGCCAAAAAACAATAGAAAGAACCAACAATACCGAAAGTTGGTTCTTTGAAAAGCTCAACAAAATCAATAAACCATTGGCCAAAGTGACAAAAGAAAAACAGGAGAAGAAGCAAATAACCTGAATAAGAAATGAGACGGGTGATATCACAACAGACCCAACTGAAATAAAAAAGAATCATAACAAAATGCTATGAAAAATTGTCCTGTAACAAATTTGAGAACCTAGAGGACATGGAAAAATATCTAGAAAAGCACTACCTACCTAAACTAACACAAACTGAGGTAGAAACCTGAACAGACCCATCGCAAAAGAAGAGATTGATGTGGTAACAAAAAAAGCTCCCAACAACAACAACAAAAAACCCCTGGTCCAGATGGCTTCACTTGAATTCTACCAAACTTTCAGAGAAGAGATAACACCAATACTCCTCAAGCTATTTCAGATGCAAAAATTCTCAACAAAATTCTAGCCAATAGAATTCAACAGCATATCAAAAATAATGATAGTACATCATGATCAAGTGGGATTCATAACAGGTATGCATAGATGGTTCAACATTAGAAAATCAATCAACATAATTCACCACATAAATAAAACAAAAGAATCACTTGATCATATCAACTGACACAGAAAAGGCATTTGACAAAGTCCAACACACATTCCTGATGAAAAACTCTCAGCACAATAGTAATAGAAGGGAAATTCTTCAACATAATAAAAAAAAAAAGTACAAAAAAGGGCATTTGTACAAAACCAACAGCCAACATCATTCTAAATGGAGAGAGACTGAAAGCATTCTTCTTGAGAACGAGCAGCAAACAAGGATGCCCTTTGTTACCACTCCTCTTCAGCATTATGCTGGAAGTCCTAGCTAGAACAATAAGGCAAGAAAAAGAAATAAAGGGCATCAAAATTGGTAAAACCATCCCTATTCACAGATGATATGATCTCATACACAGAAAACTACAAAGAATCCACAAGAAAGCTCCTGGAACTAATAGAAGATTTCAGCAAAGTAGTAGAATGCAAGTTTAACATACAAAAATCAGCTGGATTGCTTTACACAAACAAAGAGAACTTAGAAAAAGAAATTACCAAAGCAATACCATTTACAATAGCCCCGAAGAAGATAAAGTCCTTAGGAATAAATCTAACCAGGGGTATAAAAGACCTATATAAAGAAAACTACAAAGCACTACTGCAAGAAACCAAAAGAGACCTACATAAGTGGAAAAACATTCCATGCTCATGGATAGGTAAACTCAACATTGTGAAAATGTCAATTCTACCCAAAGCAACATACAAATGCAATGCAATCTTGATCCAAACACCAACAGCATTCTTTAATGAGATGGAAAAACTAATCATTAACTTTATATGGAAAGGAAGGAGGTCCCAAATAAGTAAAGCATTATCGAAGAAAAAGAACAAAGCAGGAGGCCTTGCACTACCTGACCTCAGAACCTAGTATACAGCTTGAGTAGTCAAAAAAGACTGGTACTGGTACAACAACAGACACAGAGACAAATGGGACAGAATTGAGAATCCAGATGTAAATCCATCCATCTATGAGCAGTTGATACTTGACAAAAGGCCAAAGTCCTTTAAATGGGGAAAAGGGAGTCTCTTTAACAAATGGTGCTGGCATAACTGGATGTCCATCTGTAAAAAACTGAAACAAGATCCATACCTCACACCATACACAAAAACTAACTCAAAATGGATCGAAGACCTAAATATAAAATCCAAGTTGATAAATCTCATGAAAGAAAAATTAGAACGGGGCTAAACCAAAAACACAAACAAAAACACCCATTACCATTGAGTTGATTCCGACTCATAGTGACCCCATAGGACAGAGTAGAAATGCCCCATAGGGTTTCCAAGGAGCAGCTGGTGGATTTGAACTGCTGACCTTTTGGTTAGCAGATGAACTCTTAAACACTATGCCATCAGGCCTCCAATACGTGGCATAAACAGTATACAAAACCATAACTAACAATGCACAAACACCAGAAGAGAAACTACATAACTGGGAGCTCCCAAAAATTAAGCATTTATGCTCATCAAAAGACTTCACCAAAAGAGTAAAAAGAGAATTTACAGATTGGGAAGAAGTTTTTGGCTGTGATAGATTCACCACAGGTCTAATCTCTAAAATCTACAAAATACTTCAACATCTCAATAACAAAAAGACAAATAATCCAATTTAAAAATGGGCAAAGGATATGAACAGACACTTCACCAAAGAAGACATTCAAGTGGCCAGCAGACACATGAGAAAATGCTCGAAATGATTAGCCATTAGAAAAATGCAAATCAAAACTACGGCTCTACTCTGTCACATTGGGTCTCTGTGAGTCGGAATTCACTTGATGGCACACAGCAAACAGTTCAAGCGGCCTGAATTCTCTACATTTTTAACTTGCTTTGCAAGCTTACCCTGAAAATAAATTATTTAGATAAGTTATTCTCATAAGATGTCCCAGTTGACTAGAAAAGATCAGATGGAACATTTGACACACATACCAAAAAACCAAAAAAGTAACTGAATAAAAACACTTCAGGCTAATCATTTGTACTAGATTTTTTTTTTTTTCTGATTTTGCCCAATGGTTACATCTTACATTAAAAAAAAAAAAAAAAAATTGCCACCAAGTCTATTCCGACTCATGGAGACCCCATATGTGTCAGAGTAGATCTGTGCTCCATAGGTACTAGATTTGTTTTTTAAATCAAATTTCAAGATCGTTCTACCTTGCAGATATCACTGTACCTTTTGAATAGTGCCTTTCTATGGATTTGAAAAATATTAATATCTAATATCAAGTTGGAAACCCTGGTGGTGTGGTGGTTAAGAGATACAGCTTCTAACCAAAAGGTTAGCAGTTCAAATTCACCAGGCGCTCCTTGGAAACCCTATGGGACAGTTCTCCTCTGTCCTGTAGGGTCACTATGAGTTGGAATCGACTCAGTGGCAATGAGTTTTGGTTTAATATCAAATTGTCAATTCATATATGTATGGGGGGGTGTTTCAATATGTTGAAAGTTTTTGTTTCAATTAAATTTATTTTCCAAAGGGGGGATAAAAAACTACAATGAACTACCATCTCACCCCGACAATAACGGCACTAATCCAAAAAACACAAAATAACAAAGGTTGGAGAGGTTGCGGGGAGATTAGAACTCTTATGTACTGCTGGTGGGAATGTAACATTGTACAACCACTTTGGAAAATGATATAGTGCTTCCTTAAAAAGCTAGAAATAGAAATACCATATGATCCAGCAATCCCACTCCCAGGAATGTTCCCTAGAAAAATAAGAGTCATCACATGAATAGACATATGCACACACCTGTTCATTGCAGCATTATTTACAATAGCAAAACGATAGAAACAACCTAAATGCCCATCAACAGTTGAATGGATAAACAAATTATGGTACATACACACAATGGAATATTATACAATGATAAAGAACAATGATGAATCCATGAAACATCTCACAACATGGATGAATCTGGAGGGCATTATGCTGAGTGAAATAAGTCAACCACAAAAGGACAAATATTGTATGAGACCACTATTATAAGAACTCAAGAAAAGATTTACATGCAGAAAAAAAGTTCTTGGATGGTTATGAGGGTGTGAAGGGAGGGGGAGGGGAAATCACTAACTAGATAGTAGACAAGTGTCAACTTTGGTGAAGGGAGAGACAACACACAATATAGGGGAAGTCAGCACAACTGGACCAAAGCAAAAGTACAGAAGTTTCCTAGACGTAGCCCAACACTTTCAGGGACTGAGTGGCTGGGGCTGGGGGCTGGGGACCATAGTCTCGGGGGACATCTAGGTCAATTGGCATAACATAGTTCATAAAGAAAATGTTCTACATCCCACCTGGGTGAGTAGCATCTGGGGTCTTAAAAGCTTCTGAGCAGCCATCTAAGATTCATCTATTGGTCCCATCCCATCCAGAGCAAAAGAGAATGAAGAAAATCAAAGAGTCTGGGAAAATATTAGCCCAAAGGACTAACAGATCACGTGAACCTGAGACTCCACCAGCCTGAGCACAGAAGAACTAGATGGTGCCCAGCTGCCATCTCCGACCCTTCTGACAGGGATCACAACAAAGACTCCCGGACAGAACAGGAGAAAAATGTAGAACAGAATTCAAAATCACGAAAAAAGGCCAGACTTCCTCGTCTGACAGAGAATGGAGGAACCCTCAAGACTATGGCCCCCAGACCCTCTGCTAACTCAGAAACGAAACCACTCCCAAAGCCCACTTTTCAGACAAAGATTAGACAGCCATATAAAACGAAAGATAACACACGTGAGAAATGTGCAAATGCCATTGGGTATTTACATAAACACCTCTCAGTTGCTACAGTTTCTGTTTGTTCTTATTTTTATATTTGTTCTTATCAAAGAAAAACTAAATTCAGATTTATTAAGGAGAAAGTTTATTCAAAAGGATTATTGCAAGGAGGACTACTATAATAGGGAGTGGGAGACTATTGCAATAAGGAAAATGCTCTGAACATAAGATCAGAAAGTCTTTCAGGAATGAGGCAAAAATGGTTTTTCTTTTTAAAGATGAGGCTAGAAAGAACAGGTTGTGGGGAAGTAGGATTAAAGGATGGAGTGATCAGATAGTAAATAAGAATTTTTTATCCTGAGGCTAGCGTATTCTCAGGAGTGGCCCTTAAGGAGGGTTTGGAGGTTGGCTCAGGCTGAGGCTAGGCCAAAATTCAGGGACTCTAAGGAAGAGGAGAAACTTAATCAAAGTTTGCTTAATAAGCATTCTGTTCTGATTGCTCTGTGGGGACAAACAGTTTGGTTAATCACCCATGAGGCAAAGAATGGGAATTTGGAGGGTCTGTGTCTGGCCTTGTCATAGATAATAAACATGGGGAAACCTTGAGTCATATCTAAGGCATATAAGGAAGGATGGTTCTTTGCAAAAAGCTGTTTTCCAAAGCACAAAGAAGGAGGGATTTCTTAACCTTTGCTATTTCCCAGGATCCCAAGATTCAGGTTAAATTCAACATCTTCAAACTCATAGATCTGTCAGTGGAGGAGAATGTGAGAAAATATAAGGATTGCTTTTAAAAGAGATTCAGCTTAGTAACTCATCGTGGAAAACATACAGAGTGGTTCAACAACGTATTTTCCAAAGTAAATCCTAAATGTGTGTGATCTACAATACTTTGCTTGCTATTTGCCCTGTCAACCTAACTGGACAAATTCTTTGAAGTGGATGCACAGAAAGCTCTCTCTGTGTTTCTTCAGCTATTTGTCATGAACATTTTGATCAGAATTAAAAAATGGAAGGTCAACTGTGCATTTCTTCTGGGTTACAGTCCTATGGGGTTTGAAATTAGCAATATTTTTAATAGGTAAAATGCCAGACAGTATCTTTACCATTTCTACTTTCTTATAGGAGAGTTTGACAATGTTGGGGTCATGGGCTGCCTTCAAATATATAAGACCCAGAACTAACATCAGCTGCATCACCAGGACTGTATCAGCGATGAATTCACATTCTGAACAGGACAGAAGAGCCCCTTCCCCCTGTGTGGTGCCTTGCCTGGGAATGAAGCATGGATTTATAGAATGTATGGCTCATTCAAATTCTCAAGAGCTGGAAATGTACTCAGACCACTATTCACACAGGAAAATGGAAATAAAAATAGAGCAATTACCAAAATTAGCTGAGGAGAGGAAAAAAAAAAAAAGAACTCTTCCATATTCCTGTAATTTTCCTCCTAGGAAAGAATTAGATGAAATGTTTACATTTATACTTTCTTCAATTTCATCAAATGTTATGTACAATGGTTTACAAGCATATTGATTGAACTGAGGTGTTCCTCTACAAATTGGGATATGAATACATGTCTCAGAAAATTCTTGGAGGCCCCACTCTATGATAAAGCAGGAAGTGAAAAATCCCAATATAGCTCTCTCTCCAAGTGTTTTGTTGGGGAGAAACCCAGTTGTGTTCAGACCTACTTTGGTTTTCTGGCTGTAGCTGAGTATAAACCAGGCTATCACACAGGACCTAGGACACATTCTCAAGTCTTTGTCTTAAGAGTTAACATGCTTTGAACGTATAGTAATGTGCTAGGCATTCGTAAGTTTATACATGTGCTAACTCACTGAATGTTCTCTACAGTTCTATGAAGTAGATTTTATTATTAATCCCATTTTCAAATGAATAAGGCATATAGAGAATCAGGAGATTGCACAAGCTAACAAATGTTTTAATTGGCAGAGCAAGGATTACAATCCAGGCCATTGGACTTGAGAGTCCTCTCTATTAACCGCAAGTTAATATGTCTCCTTTAGTGGCCAAGGATGCTAAGGTGGAATCTGGCCCAGCCGCACAGAAGCTATAATTCCTGCCAATGCCTCAGTGCTGCATTTCTCAGGAAAGAGGGCTCCCAGTAAAAAGGACCAGGGCACTATGGGATAAAGTTCTCTTGATTTCACATCTCAACCACTTCCAGGAAATGCCAGACTGCTCCAGGTTGTGATATGGCAATAGACTAATGAGCAGCAACAGCAATTATTTGGTCTGATGTAAAATAGAACAGGGCTTGTTGGAGCCCTGGTGGTACAGCTGTTAAGCGTTTGACTGGTAACCAAAAGGTCAGTAGTGTGAATCCGCCAGCCGCTATGAGTTGGAATCAACTTGATGGCAGTGTGTCCGGTTTGGTTTTGGTTTGTCTGCAGTAAGTTTACTATAGTATTTATTAATCCAATTAAGAAAAGTACCTTCTAATCTAGCTTGAGAAGAGTTTTTATACTGAACTATTGTTGAATTCTATCAAATAAATGTCTGCATCTAAAATGACGATGGTAAGATATACTAGTTTTCTATTGCTTTTCCTGTTTGATCAGGAACTTTCATCTTTGTTTCACAAAATTTCAGAGAACCATACTTTTCAGTGAGTGTTTGCTGAGTATTTAATACTCCCATTGTGTAAAGCCCCAGAAATCAACAAATATCCTTGTGACCTGTGCAATACCTGGGATTTCATCCTCCTGCCTGTTGCTCAGAATGAACAAATGCCTCAGGGTAAGAGTAGCCCTGGAACCTTACCTGGCTGAGGTTCTCCCTTCTCCAGAGAATTAGCCATACAGTTCTGATTTCCTCAGTTTTTACCACTGACTTCACGCCAAGGATTTCTGTATTTTTTCAGGCTTTGCTATTGTATCAGTGAAAGTTGTGTTCTATTGCCATTTATACCACCCATAAATTGAGCAAAGTAAAACATCTCTATTTAACTTATTTCAGATACTATGTTACACTGTCAGACATTTTAGGGAAAAATGTCATAATTTTATGGTTATTACTATAATACTCCTAGGCCAAATATTTTAATTTTATTCATGCCATCTTTCCATCTTCATAGAGGTAAGTATTACATGTTTAAACAGTTACAGGAAATTAGAGATTTGACATGATATTCTACATTTTCATTTGATATTTTACTAAGAGTATTCTTCTACTGTCTACATTTAGAATCTACAGTAAACTTGTTGTAAACATCATACTTCACGGTGAAATAGTGAAAGCTGTCTTTGCATCTATTAGGAATAAAACAAGGTTGCTGTCTAGATTCACTCCTATTCAGCATTGCAATGGAGGGCCTAGTCAGTGCAATGAGGTAAAGAAACGAAGGAAAATATGTAAAGATTGTAAGAGTAGAAATTAAGCAGTTATTATTCACATGATTATGCACAGAAAAAAAAATCCAAAAGAGTTCGAAGTTTAACAATATAAATTCGGCAATAGGGTTCAGTGCAATGCCAATATGTCAAAATGAATGTATTTCTATTTAACAGCAACAAACACATAGACAATGCAACTGATAAAATTATATAATTTATAGAAACATTAATTACCAAGGAATAAATCTAAAGAAATATGTACAAAGCCCTTCACTGAAAAATGTGAATCACTATATAGGGAGGAAAATAAAAACAATAAATTCATGATATACCACTCCATTTATTATTTTTTTCCAAGGTTTGGTAGATTGCATATGGTAAAGATATCAAGTCATCCCAAAATATTCTATAGATACAGTGCCATCTCAATCAACATCCAGTAGTTTTTTTTTATTTTTAATCGAAAATGCTTAAATTCTAAAATTTTTATAAAAATTGAAATATATTGAGGGTTATAGAGGACTCGCGTTGTTGATAGTGGCAGTGGAGTGATTCCGACTCATGGCAACCCCCAGTGTACAGAGTAGAACTGCTCCATAGAGTTTCCAAGGCTGTAGTTATCCAAAGCAATTCATCAGCCTATATTCAGAACTGCCTCTGGGTGTATGCAAACAACCAATCTTTTGCTAGTAGTCAAGTGCTTAACTCTTTGCATCACCCAGGGAAATCCTAGCATTCACATTACAGATATCAAGTCTTATTATAAGGCTAGAATGATTAAGAAGGAGTGGTATTGATATATGGGTTGGAAAATGGAACACAATAGAATTCAGAAACAGACCCAAACACATATAGTCCCCCGATTAACGACAGCGATAATCAATCCCAAACCAAACCCACGGCCGTGGAGTTGATTCTGACTCACAGCGACCCTCTAGGAAAGAGTAGAAATGCCCCATTGGGTTTCCAAGGTTGTAAATCTTTACAGAAGCACACTGCCACATCTTTCTTCCATGGAGCAGCTGGTGGGTTCACAATACAGAACTTTCAGTTAGCAGCCGAGCACTTAAGCACTGTGCCACCAGGGTTCCTGACACAATAACACTGAAATGCAATTGCAAAAGGATGGACCTTTCAATAAGTAATGTTAGGTTAATTGGGTACCCATATAGTAAAAGAAAATGACTTTTACCCCATTCCTCATGCCATATAAAAATCAATTTCATGTGACTGTAGGTCTAAATTAAAAAAATAAAACTATAAGAAAATGTTAGCAAATATAGTCTTATATTGTTTAATATTTGTAAAGATTTTTAAACAATTTGCAAAAAGCACTGTCCATAAAGGATAAGATATGATATATTTCACTAAACTACAATAAAAAAAAATTCCGTTAATCAAAAGACGCCACCAAGAGAGTGAATGTCAAGCCACAAATTATAAGATGATTTCTATAGTATTTATATCATACAAAAGAATCATAGCAAAAATAAAGAGCTCCTTCAAACTGATAAGCAAAAAATAATTAAATTCTATTTAAACAGACAAATGTTTTATACCAGCACTTCACTAAAATGAATACCAAATTTGTTAATAAGAATAAAAACTTTCTCAACTTCATTAGTCCTCAGGAAAGTGCAAACTAAAACCGCAAAAAGCAGATAATATAATTCTTGTCAAAGATACTAGTAACCAGAACTCTAATAAGGCAGTCCCTGATTTACAACGTATTCCAGTTACGATGAACTGCATTTATGACCGTCTGTTTTATTTTTATTTTTTTTTACATCTTATCATTAATAATATGTATTACATACAAGGTTAAAATACATCTGTAAGTTTATATGTAACACTTCCAAACCCCAAAGAGAAATAAAGATTGGATTTTTAAAGATACTGACAATGCAAGGCAAAAATAATGAAAAAAACAAGTTAGGTATTCGACTTATGTCAGAACCGACTTATGCTGGAGTCATTGGGCTACTTGAACAGTGCTCCTGAGAGGGCTAATTAGTACAAACACTTTGATAAACTTGCAGGGTATTCTTATGATGAACATACTCATATCCTATATCCTAGCTATTCCACTTCTAGGCATGTATGTGTAGATTTGTTCAACCAAAGAAATGCACAGGAATGCATATTGTTGTTCAGTTGACAATAGCCAAAAATTTGGGGGTGGATATCAACAGCAGAAAGGTAAATAACCTGTGGTATATTCATGTAAAGTAGTATTATAAAGCAATGAGAAAGAGAAACTACGTCTACTTTCATCATCATACATCAATCTCACAAAGTGCCCAGTGAAAGAAGCCATATAAAAAGGTTTGCACTTGTTATGATGCCATTTTACATAAAGCTCAAAAACGGGAAAAACTAATTTTTGGCATTGGAGTGGTTACATTGGAGGGGCAGGAATGAATTTACGGGTGCATGAAGAGGGTCTTCTCTGGTGTTGATGATTTTCTGTTTCTTGATCCAATTGCTGGTTAGAGTACTGTTTTCACTTTGTGTAACTTCATCAAAATGGGCACTTATGATTTATGAACCTTCACATACGTATAACATGCCAATAATATTTACATTGAAAAATGATGCTTTACTCTTTATGGAGATTGTATTTATGGAGTTCCCGGGTGGCACAAAAGGGTTAAAGTGCTCAATTACTCACCAAAAGGCTGACAGTTTGAACCCAAACAGAGGTGGCTTGGAAGAAAAGCCTGGCAATCTGATTCAGAAAGGTGACATCCCTGAAAATTCTATGGAGCAGTTCTACTCTGCAACATGGGGTTGTCATGAGTCAGAATTGACTCAACAGCAACCGGATTGCTTTTTGGTCATGGAGTGTCTTAGGCTGGGTTTTCTAGAGAAGCAAAATCAGTAAAACATATATATATACATATATATATATAGATATATATATAAAGAGGGAGAGAGAGATTTATATCAAGGAAATAGCTCATGCAGCTGTAGAGGCTGGAACATCCCAACTCCATGGAACAGGATAGAGTCTTCTCCTGATTCATGTAGCCACAGGAGCTGGCAAAGCCAAGTTCAGCTGGTCAGAGAGCAGGGCTGTTATTCACAGGCTGCAAAGATTGATGAATCCCAAGATCACCAGGCAAGACCACAGGTAAGCTGCTAGCTCAAGTCCCAAGAACAGGAAGTCAGATGAATAGGAGCCAGCTGTAAGATAACAGTGAGAGCAAAAAGCCCCCAACCCTTTCGAGAATGTCTGCTTATATTTGATGCAGGCCACACGTCTAAGGAACTCCCTTTCAATTGATTGGCTACTCAACAGCAGATCCCATCATGGGGGTGCTCATATATCAAATCTCAACAAGGAAGTGATCACAAAATTATCTGACTGCCAAAACACTGAGAATCATGGCCCAGCCAAGTTGATACACAATCTTAACCATCACATGGAGATTGTACTTCTCCCCCAGATTTCATCAAATCTCTTGTTAAAATTGGAATCACTTCCCCTGTTATGGAGTAAATTGTGCCCTCCAAAAAGGTTTGCTGAAATCTTAACTCCCAGTCCCTGTGAATGCAATCTTATTTGGCAATAGGCTCTTTGCAAGTGTAATCAGGTAAAGATGAGGTCATGCTCAATTGGGATGAGACCTAAACCTCTTCTTCCTTATAGGAAGAAACACAGACCTACACAGAGGGAAAATGGCTATATGACGATGGAGGCAGAAATTCGAGTGATGCAGTCACAAGTCAAGAAATGCCAAGGATTGCTACTAACCTTCAGAAGCTGAGAGAAAGACATGGAAGAGCCTTAAGGGGAGCATGGCTGTGCCAACACCTTGATTTTGAACTTCTAGTCTCCAGAACTGTGAAAGAATAAATTTCTTTTGTTTTAAACCACCCAGTTTGTGGTAATTTGCTGTGGAAAATCGTCTGTAACTATTGGATTGAATTGTATCCCCCTGAAAATATGCATTGAATTCCTGGCCCTTGTATCTGTGCATCTGATCCTGTTTGGAAATAGGGCATTTCTTTTGTTATTTTAATTAAGCCATGCTAGTGTAGGGTAGATTCTAAACCTAATCACTTTTGAGTTATAAAAAGACCAGAATAGACACAGGGACAGATACATAGAACAGATATAGAATAGACAGAGAGACAAAAGCTATTTGATGACAAGACAGATGAATCTGCAAGCTCCAGAACTCCAACGATTGTTGGCTACTAGAAGCTGAAACAGACAAAGAAGGACATCCCCCGAGATCCATGCCCTGAATTTGGACTTCTAGCTTCCTGAGTTATGAGAAAATAAGTTTCTGTTCTTTAAAGCCCCTCACTTCTGGTACTTTTGTTACGGCAGCCCTAGGTAACTTAGGTAACGAAGACACACACACTCCCACGCACACCCACTGACATGAACATAAATTTTAATATACATTTTACTAACTAGAAAACATACTTTAAACTTAATTAAATGCACTTTTTAGTGTCTTACGTATTTCAAGGTTAACAAAATGATATGATTCGATTGTAAAACATTCAGTAGAAATAAAACAAATGTATTACGTAGACAAATGGAGACTATCTGTGAGGAAAGATTAAGAGAGCAAAGATGAATACTTTCCCCGAGGTTTCATATATTTTTTTAATTTAAAAGTTTTGTACAAGACAAATGGTTCAACCACAGCTATTAATAACATGTCCTTGCGCTCTTCTCAGTATAATATACAAATAATTGTCATGTCATTGGGGAAGATCATCCTTTTAAGTGAAAAGATAAAGGGAATTAAATTATGAGCAAAGATTAAGTAATAGGGGCTTTTTTAAAAATAGAAAAGTAAATGGAAGATTTAATACCTGTCCACAACTTGAAATGGGTGATTACATGAGAAGGATGTTGCCAGTTGTTCTTCGTCTCCAAAGAAGTGATGGAGGGATTTAATTTATTTTCTTTTTAGAGCTTAAACATTGCTGCAGCGCAGTAGGGAGGTGACCTCAAATTTGGTAATTTTGAGAGAGTCACAATAAACAGTGCTTAGGCTTTCCCTGTGAGGCCCCACTACTGGTTTCACACAAGAGATTGAAAGCCTCCCTCTCTATAGTCCACACCCCATGTAGGAGATCTTCAGGCAGAGCTGCATCGGAAAACATCAGTCCCTTTTCTCCCTTTGTCTAAAACTCCATCCAATTTTGTGTCCTATTACATAATATGTCCACTTCTTATGTTGTTGTTAGTTGCTGTAGAGTCAGCTCTGACTCTTAGCGACCCTACAAACAACAGAAGGAAACATTGCTCCACAATAGCTGGTCTTGGATAGACAGAAAAATGTAGAACAAAATTCAAATTCCTAAATAAAGGTCAGACATACTGCACAGGTGGAGACTAGAGGAATCTCCGAGACTATTGCTCCGGGATACCCTTTAAACTTAGAACTCAGACCACTCCTTGAGGTCATCTTTCAACCAAATTACAGACTGGCTCATAAAATAAATAATACCACCATAAGTATGTACTTTGCTCCTTTAAATAATTATCTAAATGAAATCAAATTGTAAACATTTACCCTAGATGAGAGATGAGAAGGTAAGGGGAGACAGGGAAGGTAGATTAATGGAAACAGAACAACCAGAATGGAAATAGTGAGAATGCTGGCACATTGTGAAAAATGCAACCAAAGTCATTGAATGACATGTATAGAAATTGTTAGATGAGAACCTAATTTTCTGTGTAAACATTCACCAAAAACACTACAAAATACTTTTTTTAAAAAAAGAAGGAAACATTGCCTGGACTTGCAACATCTTTAAGATTGTTGGCATGCTCCAATCCGTTGATGTGGTCACCGTGTATTTTGACTGCCTCATCTTCTAGCACTATATTGAATAATATTCTGTTGTGATCTATAGGGTTTTCTTTGACTAAGTTTTGGAAGTAGATAGCCAGGCCTTTCTTCCAAATCTATCTTAGTCTGGAAGCTCCACTGAAACCTGTCCACCATGTGTCATCCTGCTAATATTTGAAATACCAGCGGCATAGCTTCCAGTATCGTAGTAATACACAGCCTCCACAGTATGACAAACTGACAGACAAGTGTTGTTGTTGTTGTTTTTGTTTTGTGCCTTTGAGTTGATTCTGACTCATAGTGACTCTATAGAACAGAGTAGAACCGCCCCATAGGGTCTCCAAGTAGCGGCTGGTGCCAACATTTGGTTAGCAGCCTGAGATCTTAACTACTTCACCAGGGCTCCGACAGACAGGTAGTGGTCATTTATTATAAAATATTTTTAAGAATTTAGTTTGATAATTTTCCTTAGAAATCTTTGAAAGATAATAGTAATTCATAAAGTTGTACCATTCTTTTCCCTTATGGATACTCATATCTCAGTTTGAGAAATATTGGCTTGAATGAACTTCTGGAAAGTTTTAGAAAGATAGCTTATTGTAAGGTACTATTTTGAAAACAACAATAACAATGGTTAGCTGGAATTTGTTTTAGGTGTCAACACTAGGAATATCATCCTGTAATACTTATAAAAATATGTGAAATAATAAAATGTTTTAGGCACCAAAACCCATTGCTGTTGAGTCGATTTTAAATCGTAACAACCCAATAAGACAGGGTAGAACTGCCCCTTAGGGTTTTCAAGGCTGTAAATCTCTACAGAGGCAGACTGCCACATATTTATCCCAAGGAGTGACTGGTGGGTTTGAACCACCGACATTTCAGTTAGCAGCCAAGCACTTTAACCACTGTGCCACCAGTGCTCTTGTTTTAGGCCCAGCAGCAATTAATATAAATTTAAGTTTCCTTAAGCCTGGGTAGTTTTCTTACATAATCTCCCTCGTAGAGTAGGGTCACATAAATGCTAAACTCTGAAAAGTCAAATGCAGTGCATTTATGACCAACTGTCCCCATGTTTCAGCTAACAGGCACTCAGTAGCAGACAAAACTGGCTAACTGAGTAAGTTTACTCGGTGGAAATCATCTAATGGCTGGGTTTTTTTTCCCCGCTCAAAACTACCATCTTAAAAAACAGACTTATTTGTTCTCACTTCTCTGACCCTGGATTACGTAAAAGACAGATCCCTCAACTCTTTAGGACATTTTCAAATACTAATGACTAATCTCAACTGCAAATAGCAGCAAGCACAGTGCATGTTAACATCAAACCTTCAAGATCTGGGCTGTGATTCTTGCTCCTCCAGATGCTAGTTGTGTTTGTTGGAGACACCATCCACCATCTTGAGCCTCAGTTGATCTATTTGCACACTGAAGACAATGCTACAAGCTGAGCTGGGTGAGCTGGACAATGTTCGACCCATATGTGTTATCCTCATCTTACTTTTCCTTATCTTTACATGGGTTGTTTCATTATTGTTCTTGTTATAAAGTGGAAAGTCAGTTATTCCTCATCTCGTGAAGCTTATTTATTTATTGGCAGACTACCTGCTCCCCTCAAACTCATACCTGGCTCATATAACTTGAACACATACAGTACAAACAGAAGCTGTTTTGGTGATTAAAAAACACTCTTTCCACAATTGTTATAAAATCATTACTTAAACGACTATGATTTAATTTTGATAGCATAATATAGACAGGAATTAGTTTTATTCTACAAGGACCTATCATATCGTTTAATGATGTCTGTGATAGCCCGCATTCAAGCTGCATCTGATTACTTCTATCGGTAATTTCTGAAGTAGTTCGTAGATATTAGCATTTCAAAACTATTGAAAACTAAGAGGTTTAATTTTCTTTAAAATGTAAAATATGCATTCATGTTTTATCTTAAAAGTGAGGAAAATGCTTTTATTGTGTAGGGACATTTTCTGATAGTTCACTTTGAAACATTTTCCCGTAGTTATTAGTATAGACATTCTTCTGTGTGCTAAGTGTTAAAAAAAGCAAAAATGTCACACTGGGGACTAAGATATGCCTGACCCAAGACATGGTCTTTTCAATTGTCTCATATGCATGCAAAAGCTGGACAACGAATAAGGAAGACCGAACAAGAATTGATGCCTTCAAATTATGGTCTTGGTAAAGAATATTGAATATACTGTGGACTGCCAGAAGAACGAACAGATCTGTCTTGGAAGAAGTACAGCCAGGATGCTTCTTAGAAGCACGGTTGGCAGGACTTCATCTCAAGTACTTTGGACATCTTGTCAGGAGGGACCAGTCCCTGAAGAAGGACATCATGCTTGGTATATTAGAGGGTCAGCAGAAAAAAAGGAAGACTCTCAACCAATGAGATGGATTGACACAGTGGCTACAACAATGGGGCTCAAGCATAACAATGATTGTGAGGATGGAGCAGGAACGGGCAGTGTTGCGTTCTGTTGTACATAGGGCTGCTATGAGTCGGAACTAACTTGATGGCACCTAACAACAACAACATAATTTCCATAACCAAAGACGGGATTTAACATTTATTGAAAACCTACAAAGTGACAGTTGCTAAACATGCCATGTCATTTGATCAATGAAGTTCACAGTTTTACAAAGAAACAGATATATAGATTGAGGAACTGATATTCAGAGATCTCAAGGAACTTTGGATAAGTGATACGGTTGATAAAGATTCTTTAAAATGAATTCTCTTCACCTGAAGTGTAACTAGTGACTTTCTCTGTTACAGTGCAATATTCACATAGCTAAGAAAATGCAAATAGTCGAAAGTCACAAAGTAAAAATAACTAGTTTCTTGGAAAAGTAATAATATGAGAAATAGAGTGTTTCAGACTTATAATAATAAAGCTGGAAGCTTCATAAGATTTCCAAAATACATTGTTAATTCAAAACTTAATGTTAACAAAGTTGTATATTTTAATTTCAAGTTATAAATGTGTTAATAAAAACTACCCTCAATAGCCTTTTGGTTTCCTCTAACACTTACTCCTGGCCTTGCAATTTGTTTGCAGCAGAGTTCATCCAATAGCCAATATAAATAACAAACAAGAAAACATAGAGATTTAAAAAAGAACAACAAGGTCGGGGGCGGGGGGCAAGACAAATGGAAGAGTCAACCACTAAAAGAAGCTGAGTATTTCTATGCATTCTATAAAAGCTTTTCCCTGTTCTTGGCTTGTGTGAAGGGAGGCTCTCTCCAGTCTGCCATAGGATCAGTAACAGCGTGCATACAGCAAACCGTGGTTCTGATTAGATTCCTTTAAAAGGACTTCTGCTTCAGGAGAAATGCTTACATTTGAAAATATAGCTTACAAAGCCATTTATAACAGCTGCAATGTTATTCTGAGTGCTTTTCTTAAATTTAATCTTAAAATTGTTTTGTGGAATTTATTTTTTTCTTTAAAAAAGACACACCTGAGTGACAAAGCAGCTCCTTCATTTTCTACCTTCTACCTGACAATTTCTTCATTTTTTCCCAAGTAGTCCTGTGACTCAGGGCTGTGTCAGAAACAATCTCAAAAATGCAGAAGAAGACTGGCTAGGACCCCCCCACCAACTTAGTAACAAGGCTGTATGCTTTCTCAACTCTTCAAAGCCTTATTGCTATGAAATTAAAGTCTTATCAAAATTGTTTTTGAAAATCTTGTTACTGTTACTGGTATATTGGAAGCAACGGGAAAAGTTAGAGTTTATATTAATATATTTCTAGTTGAAAGTAATATCATGTCAGATAAACTACAGGTGGTCCCCAGCTGACGATGAGTTCCGTTCGGCTGACTCCGTGGTAAGTTGGTTCTGATGTAAGTCAAACACTTCATTTATTTTTTAGTTTTCATTTTTATTACCCTTTATCATCAGTATCTTTCTAAATCTGATCTTTATTTGTCTTTATGGGTTGGCATCAGAATGGTAACATCAGCAAATAACCAGCTGTAACATTTTATGTAGTATTATTACTAAGGATAAGGCGTACCCAAAACAAAAAGCAGACGGCCACACTGTGGTTCAAATATGTCGTAAGTCAAGGACTACCTGTATATTTAAGTAAATTAAAAACAAGTTTTATGTCACAGATATAGAAACAAGTTTGGAAATTGCTTGAATAAGTTAAGAAAAATAATATAAACACTGATGATGCATGTGATATATTAGCATAAGTTCCAGCAAATAGAAGATGCTTAATGAATCTTTGTAGTTGATCCGTTTATAATACTATGATAATTTGCTTTCTTTCTAATGATCACAGTGACAATTTGGGGTCTTATTGCATCATAGGAGTCCTGGTGGCACAGTGGTTAAAAGCTACAGCTGCTAACCAAAAGGTCAGCAGTTCAAATTCACCAGCCGCTCCTTGGAAACCCTATTGGGCAGTTCTACTCCGTCCTACTGGGTCCCTATGATTCAGAATTGACTCGACGGCAACAAGTTATTGCATCATAGGACTTAGGACTGTGAAATATTGTACTAGATGATGAACTTGTCCAGAAAGTCTACAGTTAGCTGCTGAAATTATGCAGGTTAGCATCCACTGACATCAGGTCCATTCTGACTCATAGGGACCCTGTAGGACAGAGTGGAACTGCCCCATTGAGTTTCCACGGCTATAATCTTTATGGAGGAGGCCTGGTGACACAGTGGTTAAGAGCTCAGCTGCTAACCAAAAAGTCGGCAGTTGGAATCCACCAGCTGCTTCTTGGAAACCCTATGGGGCAGTTGTACCCTCTCCTATAGACTTGCTGTGAGTCAGAATCAACTCAAGGGCAACGGTTTAATCTTTATGGAAACAGACTGCCTCATCTTTTTCCCTTGGAGTGACTGGTGGTTTCAAACTGCCAACCATTCAGTTAGCAGCTGAGTTCTTAACCATTGCGCCATCATGGCTCCTTTGCAGGTGAGTAGCAGGGAAAAATCTATATTGCCAAAGCTGGAACAAAAGTTGCTAATGCAATAAAATGTTGAGCAACATTTTAAGAAACAATACTCAAGCTACAAATACCTTGCTCAAAGTTTGGCAAATGCTTATCACATTAGTTCAAGAGCTGAGATTCCCTCTTATACAACGTTGATAACTAGAGTTTGACTTACTTGCGGATACATATTAGGATGCAAATTTTACTTATCTACTTGCTTCAATGCGATTACAAATTCAACATTTCTTCATGTATAGTCTTATGATGAATCTTCATGGATTTTTGCAGAGAACTATTTTATTTCCTGTTTATATATAAAAGATTTCCTGATTCTAATTAGTTCATAGCTAACCACTCTCATGTTACCACGTTCCTTTTTCACATTAATGAATGTAACCCTGGTTTTCTGAAGACATCTTTGGTATGACTAAGGTAAAATGCCACTTTGTTATGTACTAGAAATGTACAACTGTTATCTTTAAAAACCCAACTAAATTAAATATATTTCCTACCAGATGCTATAAATTAAAACATTTTCTGAGGAAATGCAAGTAAATATAATAGTAATGATAATAATAATGAACAATTACAATAATCTTTTATTTTTTCCCTAGTATATGTGAATAACTGATAGAGATATTCTATACATGCAATACACTTATTATTTCTTGTGATAATCTTTGTGGAAGGTATTTATATTCTTTCTCTTACAGGTACGGGAATCAAGGTTATAAGAAATTAAGCAACTTGAAACCTATTACATTGTTGTTGTTAGGTGCCATGGAGCTGTCAAGTTGGTTCCAACTCATAGCAACCCTATGTATAACAGAAAAAAACACTGTCTCGTCCTGTGCCATCCTCATCATCTTTGGTATGTTTGAGTCCAGTGTTGCATCCACTGTGTCAATCCATCTCATTGAAGGTCTTTCTCTTTTTTGCTGACCCTCTACTTTACAAAGCATAACGTCTTTCTCCAGGGACTGGTCCTGCCTGACAACATGTCCAAGGTACATGAGACGAAGTCTCACCATCCTTAATTCTAAGAAGGTAGGTATTTATATACCTCTTACAGGTAAAGGAATCAAGTTTATAAGAAATTAAGTGAATTGTAAGCCCATCACATTCGCAAGTGAGAAAGCTAGTTTTCCATTCAGACTCCAATAAGTTCTTTGTGATATCTTCAAGCCTTTGCAAGGCAAGGTTATTTTATATTTAAATAAGTTTGACATTAGATGATTGACTGGCAGGAATTCAGGCAGAACATATGCATGGTCTACTATTTGAATTTATGAGAGTAAATTTTCAGTTACATCTATTTATCTAAGGGTCATTGGACTTTGAATGGTTTACCAACAAAATTCCCAAAAGACAGATTTATAACCAGAAACCTATTGTATTTGTCTACTTAGAAGCTTTTAGGTATCAAGCTCTTTGCATTTTATTTATTTTAATAGAATTAGTTTTGACATTAATTTCTATGGACAATATTCTTCAACTCTGTTTCCAGTTTCATATTGCAATTTCTACTCTTAAAGTTCATTTTCTATTTGTCATCATTTTATGGACTGTGTGTCATTAACTAATTGTACGTTAAAATCTGATCTCCATGCCTTTTTATTTTGTCTTCATCCCTTTCATCACACCTACATTTGAGTAAATGTGTCATTTATATTCACTTGACCTTGATTCTATTTTGCATTGTCCTCATTGATAATTCCTCTGTTCTGTTGTAACTTGATTGTTTTGCACTTTATATTTATGCAATTATGTTCATGTCTGATAGATGTTACTTGTTATTTATTTTAGAATGGAATGAAACCCTTTTCCAATATGTTCGGTTTTATATAATGAATATATTCCAGGTTAAATACTTCCAGCTTCTTATTTTGCACGGTACCTCTTTTCTCTGCATCCAGGTGATTGGGTGAATGTGAGTGAGGTCTCTGGGTGTGTAGTTATGATTCCCAGTTGGTCCCTCATTGGAGTTTTAAAAATTTTTCTGTTTTTTTTTTTCAGATATCCCAAAGGTATGAATGTTAATATAGATATATTTTCCTCAAAGACTGTGGTTCTCAAACCTTTATTTGTGAGTTATAGAATAAACCAAAAAAGAAATCAATTTCCTTCGAGTCAGCTCCAACTCATGGCAACCCCATGTGTGTCAGAGTAGAACTGTGTGCCCTAGGATTTTCAATAGCTAACTTTTTTTGTGAGTAGATTACCAGGTTTTTCATCCGAAGCATCTATCGGTGGAGTCATACCTCCAACCTTTGGTTAGCAGTGAGTATGTTAATTTTGCACCACTTAGGGGCTCTGAGCTATAGAATAGCCACTTCCTAGCTAAGGGGAGGATGTTTCAAGAGAATCTTCAGAAAACTTGATAACTGGTAGTCTGGAAAAAATGGAGACTGGGGTCTGTCTATTAAATGCAAAAAGTTGTTTAGAGCTTACCCTGAGTGTGAGTGCAGAAAGAGTTTCAGTGGGAGGAAGCCGTCCTTCTTCCGATGGCTGGAGAAGGGTCACTCTTTTGTGTAAGCAGAGCATAAACCACAGAGGACAGACCTTGTCCACGAGGTATGAAATAAATATCACCAACTTGATATTTAGTGAGAGACTTCATAAAAGCTTGCTTGAGAAAGGAATATTTTAAACCTACATACACATTTTTTCAGTAAAAACTATCTAAATAAATAAATGGTATCCCATTTATTTATAAATGGTTGAATGTGACTTTGAATTTATTTACAAATTACTGTCTATCTAAGCACACTCATGTCTTATTTGATATGCATACTCCACCTATGGGAAAGAAATGCTTTTAGAGAAATGAGTAGGAAAGAGAGAGGGATGCTTATTTTGTCTGACATTCTTCTAATTTCCTAATACTTGGAAATGCTGACATAGTCACGTACCACTTTGACACCATATTTAAAACAAAATGGGTGTGTACATGCACTATAAGAAACATCCAAAAATATAATGTAGCCCTAATCATGTCAGACAGCTAGATAGATACTGAGATTTAAAGAAAAATACCATGAGATAAGGTTCCTGATACAGTCAGGTTTTCAGTGTACATGGAGAAATGGGAAATATGCTTACAACAATATATAATAACACAAAAAACAGTAGGCTTTAGGAACAAGTAATTTCCAATGACTTGGGCCTATACATTATGGAGACTATACATGAGCACGAGTCAGAAGGAGGGCAGGGAACAGCAAGGAGGGGAACTGCAAGATTAAAGCCACAGAGTTAAAAATAAAAAATTCTAGACCATTTTCATTGCAGCAGAATTAAATTACCTACTCAGTTTTAATTTTAATGAAAGCAGAAATTGTCCAAACCTGAAATCTGTGCCTTTATTTATATTTCAACATGATATAAATTATCTGTAGTATTCACTATTATGTCAGAAAAAGCTGAAGTGTGACCCCTTGTTGCAAATGTTGAAGAATCTCTGACTATACGGTAAGACTCACATCCAGCGTGGCGGCAGAGTCACTGCCAATATAAAGCTGGAATCATGGTGAATTCCAGTGATGTCTTTTGATATATATCTATATGTATACATATATAAAACCCATGGCCATCCAGTAGATTCCGACTCACAGTGACCCTATAGGACAGAGTAGAACTGCCCTATAGGGTATCCAAGGAGTGGTTGGTGGATTTGAACTGCCAACCTTTTGGGTAATAGCCAAATGCTGAAACACTGCACCACAAGGGCTCCATATATATACTACACATACATACATACATATATATATTATTAAGTTTTGGTGAAAATTTTACAGAGCAAGTTAGGTTCCTATCCAATAATTTCAGCACAAATTTTTCACTGACATTAGTTATATTTATCAAAATGTGTCAAAGCTGTAGCCATGATGAAGGGGAACGTTGAAAGAAGAAAACCATGAGACAAGCTAAAATGCTCTGGGCATTCTTTTACCAATTAGATTTTGTTTCTCTTCCTGGACAATCTTGAACTATTTTCTGCTATCACATACACCTGAAAAACTAATCATAATTTTAAAAAAATATTTCCTGAAAATCCCAAGGGGAAAAAAAATTAATTAATTAATTTTCCTCTTGCCTTTGTATTTTTTTAAATAATATTTTATTGAGTTTTTGACAACTGTGTACACAGCAAGTTAGGTTCCCATTTGACAATTCCAAACAAATTGTTCACTGAAATTTGTTACATTTATCACAATGTGTCAACATTCTCTTTAATTGAGTTCTGTTTGTTCCATTTCCAGGGCTCTAGTTTCCCTGCCGCCTTATCTTCTCACCTCTGCTTTTGAGTAATGATTGACCATTTGGTCTCATACTGATGGTTTTTAAGTAGAGCACCAATCTTACGGGTAATATCCTTTATTTTGTGTGCCATTCTGCTATTTCGCTAAAAGGTGATCTCAGGGGATAGGCTTGGTTCTAGGTTTAAAGAGTGTCTCAGGGCGATAGTCTCAAGAAGTCCTATGTTCTCTATTGCTCCAGTTTGTCTTTTTTTTTTAAGAATTGAATTCTGCTCCACATTTTCCTCCCATTCTATCAGGGGACCATCTATTGTGACCCTGGTCAGAATGTTCAGCTGTGGTAGCCAGGCACCATCTATTTCTTCTGGTCTCAGGGTAGATGAGGTTGTGGCTTATGTAGACTTGTTTCTTCTCTGTGCTTTTGGTTACCTTATTACTCTTGTGCTCTTGGCAAGTAGATACCCATAGTTGTGTCTTACATGGCTGCTTGCAAGCTTTTAAGGCCCCAGACGCTATTCACTTCAGCAGGATGCAGATCATGATTTTTGTGAACAATGCTATGTCAATTGACTAAGTTGTCCCGTGAGACTATGGTCCTAAGCTTTCAAACTCAGAAAGCCAAACTTGGAAGATGTTTGTTTATGTCTGTGGAGTATCTGTATTTGTGTCTTCAAAGAATATTTGTGCCTTCACCCATATATTTGTACTTACACGTACTTATAGATACTTCTATCTGCTCTTGCCTATGTACACACCTGTACCTACCCATATCCCAATATGCCTACATCCATCCATATGTGCTGAAACACTTGTTTTTACTTTGATCGTGCTGTGCTCACTACATCCACATTCGGTGCCACTTTTCCAATTACCAAAGGAAAAAAAAAAGCAACAACAATTCTCTACAATCTAAAGCATACTTTCCCATCCACCCCTCTTCTCCCTGGTAACCACTAATGAACATTGGTCTCACTGTATTTATCTATTCTTGTCTACTTATAAAAGAAATATAATATTTATCCTTATATGCTTGACTTATTTCACTTAGCATTATGCCCTCAAGGTGCATCCATGTTGTAAGATGTTTCACAGACTCATCATTGTTCTTTGTGGTTGTGTAGTATTCCATTGTATGTATGTGCCACATTTTGCTTGTTCATTCATCCATTGATGGGCATTTAGTTTGTCTCCATTTATTTTCTAATGTGAGTAAAGCAGCAATGAACATAGGTGTGCATGTTTGTGTCATTATTTTTAGGTCTCTAGGATATATAACTAGGCATGGGACGGCTGGATCATAGGGTAGCTCTATTTCTACTTTTTTGAGAAAGGGTCATACAATTTTCCATAGTGGTTGTACCATTTACAGTCCCACCAGAAATGGATAAGGGTTCCAATCTCCCCACATCCACACCAACATTTGCTGTTACCTTTTTTTATTTTTTTAAATCAGTGTCACTTTAGCTTGGGTGCGATAGCATCTCATTGTAGTTTTGATTCGCAATTCTGTACTGGCTAATGATAGTGAACATCTTTTTATACGTTCATTAGCTGCTTGGATGTCCTCTTTGGTGAAGGTTCTATTCATGTCCTTTGCCAATTTTGTGATTGGATTGTTTTTCTTCTAATTGCTGAGTTTTTGCAGTTTTTTTTAAAATAGATTTTATAGATGAAACCCTTATTGGATAAGTTGTTTTCAAAGATTTTTTCCCAGTCTGTAGGTTGTCTATCAACTCTTTTAATAAAGTCTCTTGTACATAAGTTTTTAATTTTTATGAGGTCTCATTTATCTATTTTGTCTTCATCTATTCATGCATTTGCTGTTATGTTTGTTATGCTATTTTTACAAGAGATTAGGTCCTATAGTTTTCTCCCAGGAATTTTATGGCTTTAGGTTTGACATCCACACCTCAACTGCAGTTTATCATACTGCAATGGCATGCATGTTGCTGTGATGCTGGAAGCTAGGCCACTGGTATTTCAAATATCAGCAGGATCACCCACGGTGGACAGGTTTCAGTGAAGCTTACAGACTAAGACAGACTGGGAAGAAGGAGCTGACAATCTACTGAAAAAAACTGGCCAGTGAACACTTGATGAAGAGCAGTGGAACACTGTCTGATATAGTACCAGAAGATGAGCCCCTCAGGTTGGAAAGAACTCAAAATATGACTAGGAAAGAGCTGCCTCCTCAAAGTAGAGCTGACCTTAATGCTGTGGATGGGGTAAGTCTGTTGAGACCTTCATTTGCTGATGTGGCATGACTCACAACGTGAAGAAACAGCTGCAATCATCCATTAATAATCAGAATGCGGAATGTATGAAGTATGAATCAAGGAAAATTGGAAATTGTCAAAAATGAAATGGAATGCTTGAAGATCGATATCCTAGGCATTAGTGTGCTAAAATGGGACTGGTATTGACTTTTTGAATAGGACAATTGTATGGTCTACTATTCCAGAAATGACAAATTGAAGAAGAAAGTCATAACACTTATTGTCAAAAAGAACATTTCACAATCTATCCTGAAATACAATGCTGTCAGTGATAAGACTAATTTCTATATGCATACAAGAAAGACAAGTTAATATGACTATTATTCAAATGTATGCACCAATCACTAATGCCGAAGATAAAGTAACTGAAGATTTTTATGAAATTCTGCAGTTTGAAAATGATCAAACATGCAATCAAGATGCATTGATAATTATGGGTAATTGGAATGTGAAAGTTGAAAACAAAGAAGAAGGATCAACAGTTGGAAAATATGTCCTTGGTGATAGAACTGACACAGGAGATTACATGATACAGTTTTGCAAGACCAACAACTTGTTCATTGGAAATACTTTTTTTCAATAATGTAAATGATGACTATACATGTGGACCTCGCAAGATGGAATACACAGGAATCAAATCGACTACATCTGTGGAAAGAGATGATGGAGAAGCTCAATGTCATCAGTCAGAACAAAGCCAGGGGATGACTGTGGAATAGATCATCAACTTCTCATATGAAAATTCAAGCTAAAGCTGAAGAAAAATAGAACAAGTCCACAAGAGCTGAAGTACAACCTTGAGTATATTCCACCTGAAATAGGAGACCATCTCAAGAAAAGATTTGACACATTGAACACTAATGACCAAAGATCAGACGAGTTATGGGGTGACACCAATGACATCATACATGAAAAAAGTGAAGTCACTGAAGAGACAGAAAAAAAAAAAAAGAACAAAATGGACGTCAGAAGAGACATTGAAATTTGCTCTTGACCATAGAGTAGCTAAAGAGAAATGAAGAAAATAGTTGAACAGAATATTTCAAAGGGTGGCTCAAGAAGACAAAGTAAAGTATTATACTGAAATGTGAAAAGACCTTGAGTTTGAAAACTAAGGGAAGAACATGCTTGTCATTTCTTAAGCTGAAAGAACTGAAAAAAAAATATTCAATCCTTGAGTTGCAATATTGAAGTATTCTATTGGCAAAAAATTGAATGATGAAGAAGCACCAAAAGAACATAAAAGGAATACACAGTGTCATTGTACCTAAAAAAAGTTGATCAACCTCAAATATTTCAGGAGATAGCCTGTGATGAAGAACTGATAGTACTGAAGGAAGAAGTCCAAGAAGTAAATGACAATAATGTCAAAACAATAAAAGGGGGAATCAACCGTGTAGGTATAAAACTTTCAAAAGAAGAGAAAGTCGAGTAATAAAAGACTAGTTCAAACTTAGGAAGATAAAGGTAAATAAGGAAGTCAACAAACCTACTCATCAGAACAAAAAAGAAGAAAAACATGAAGTCTCAGTAAACAGAAAATCTATAATAATGAAAGAAGAGAAAAGAAAATACACACACACACACACACACACACAAACACAAAAAGAACTCAGCACAGGAAAGTAAGAGGAACAAAGAAAACATTAGCACTGCAAAAAAAAAAAAGCACAACAATATGACAGCAATAAACTCATGACAGCAATAAACTCATACCTATTGATAATCACACTGAATGAAAATGGCTTAAATGCACCCGTAAAGAGACAGAAAGTGGTTGAATGGATAATAAAAGCATGACCCATTAACATGCTGCTACAAGAGACACACTTTAGACACAAAGACATAAATATATTAAAAATCAAAGGATGGAAAAAGTATATCAAGCCAACAGTAACAAAAAATGGCAGGGGTGGCAAAATTAATCTCAGACAAAATAGACTTTAAGGCAAAAATCAACCATAAAAGACAAAAAAGGACATTATATAATGATTAAAGGTGCAATACACAAAGAAGATATAATATCCTTAATAATTATCTATGCATTCAATGACAGGGCTCCAAAATATATTAAAAAAACTCCAACAGCACTGAAAAGAGAATTAGACAGTTCCACAATAATAGTAGGAAACTTCAACACACCATTCTTGGTAAAGACCAGAACATCCAGAAAGAAATTCGACGATCATGCAGAAGACCTAAAGGCCACAATTAACCAACTTGACCTCATAGACATATATAGAATACTCCACCCAACAGCAGCAAAGTATTCATTCTTTTCCAATGTACATGGAGTATTCTCCAGTATAAATAACATTTTAGGCCACAAAGCAACTCTCAAAAAACTCCAAAACATCAAAATAATACAAAGCATTCTCTCTGATCATAATGTCATAAAAGTAGAAATCAATAAGAGGAAGACCAAGGGAACAAAATCAAATACATGGAAACTGAATGACACCTTGCTTAAAAACAACTACGCAATAGAAGAAATCAAAATGGAATTTAAGAAATCCTAGAATTAAAAAGAGAACAAAATAACATGATACCAAAACCTTTGAGAGGACTCCGGCAAGATGGCGGTCTAGGCAGAAGCACCAAGCCATCCCTCCACAACAAAGATCTGAAAAACTAAGCCAAACAGAGAATCAACAATCCTGAAACCCTAGAACATCAAATGAAGAGATAAAGAACTCAGCCGAACAC
>NW_004444183.1:608191-613803 GCF_000243295.1 Trichechus manatus latirostris
ATCTACATATCAAAAAAGAATGATCCAAAATAAAAATGTTAGCCCTACAACTTGAACAAATAGAAAGAGAACAGCAAAAGAAACCCACAACCACCACAAGAAATGAAATAATAAATATTATAGCAGAAACAAATGAAATAGAGAACAGAAAAACAACAGAAAGAATCAACAAGACCAAAAAGTTGTTCTTTGAAAAGATCAACAAAATCAAATCATTTGCCAAACTACAAAAGAAAAACAAGAGAAGAAGCAAATAAACCAAATAAGAAATGCGATGGGGAACATTACAACAGATCCAACTGAAATAAAAAGAATCATAACAGAATACTATGAAAAATTGTACTCTAACAAATTTGAGAATTTAGAGGAAATGGACAAATTTCTAGAAACACACTACCTATCTAAACTAACAAAAGCTGAGATAGAAAATCTGAACAGATCCATCACAATAGAATAGACTGAAGAGGTAATAAAATAAATAAAAAACTGCCAACAACAACAAAAAAGTCCTGGCCCAGATGCGTTCACTGGAGAATTCTACCAAACATTCAGAAAAAAGCTCACAACAGTACTACTCAAACTATCTCAGAACACAGAAAAGGAAGGAGTACACTCAAATTCATTCTACGAAGCCAGCATAACCCTGATACCAAAACCATTCAAAGACACCACAAAAAAAGAGAATTACAGACCAATATCTCTCATGAGTATGATGCACCAAAAATTCTCACCAAAATTTTCGCCAATAGAATTCAGCATTATATAAAAACAATAATACAATACAGCTTAGTGGGATTCATACAAATATGCAAGGATGGTTCAACATCAGAAAATCAATCAACATAATACATCACATAAATAGAACAATAGAAAACAATTGCATTATCATCTTAATCAATGTAGAAAGGGCATTTGATAAAGTTTAACACCCATTCCTGATAAGAACTCTCAATAAAGCAGGAATAGAAGGGAAACTCCTCAACATAATAAAGGGCACCTATACAAAACCAACTGCCAATATCATTCTCAATGGAGAGAGACTGAAAACATTCCCTCTGAAAACAGGAGCAAGACAAGGATGCCTTTTATTGCCCCTCCTATTTAACATTGTGCTGGAAGTCCTAGATAGAGCAATAAGGCAAGAAAAAGAAATAAAGGGCATCCAAATTGGAAAAGAAGAAGTAAAACTATCCCTATTTGCAGATGATATGATCCTGTAAATTGAGAACCCAAAAGTTCATACGAGAAAACTACTGGAACTAACAGAAAGATTCAGAAGTGTGGCAGTATACAAGATCAACACACAAAAATCGGTTGAATTTCTATACATCAACAAAGAGAACTTCAAAAAGGAAATCAGGAAAACAATACCATTTATAATAAATAGCCCCTACAAAGATTAAACACATGGGTATAAATCTACCCAGGGATATAAAAAACTTATACAAAGAAAACCACAAGACACTGTTGCCAAAAACCAAAACAGACTTACATAAATGGAAAAAAACTCAACATAGTGAAAATGTCAATTCTACCCAAGGCAATCTACAGATATAATGCAATCCTGATCAAATAACAGCAACATTCTTTAATGAGATGGAAAAACTAATCACCAAATTTATATGGAAAGGAAAGAAGTCCCAGATAAGCAAAGTAACACTGAAGTAAAAGAACAAAGTAGGAGGCCTCACACTACCTGATCTCAGCATCCACTGTACAGCCATGTAGTCAAAACAGCCTAGTACTGGTACAACGACAGACACAGAGACCACTAGAACAGAATTGAGAACCCAGATGCAAGTCCATCCACCTATGGTCAGCTGATCTTTGACAAAGAACCAAAGTCCATTAAACAGGGAAAAGACAGTCTTTTTAACAAATGGTGCTGGCAAAACTGCATGTCCAGCTGTAAAAAAATATTAAACATGACCCATACATCACACCATACACAAAAACTAACTCAAAATTGATCAAAGACCTAAATATAAAACCTAAAACAATAAAGATCATCGAAGAAAAAATAGGGACAATGCCAGGGGCCCTAATACATGGCATAAATACAATACAAACAATAACTAACAATGCACAAACACCAGAAAATAAACTAGAAAACTGGGAGCTCCTAACAATTAAGCATGTATGCTCATCAAAAGACCTCACCAAAAGAATAAAAAGAGAGCCTAAAGACTGGGAAAAAAATTTTGGCTACAACATATCTGACAGTGATCTAATCTCTAAAATCTATAGAATACCTCAACACCTCAACAACAAAGAGACAAACAATTCAATTAAAAAATGGGCACAGGATATGAACAGAGGGTTCACCAAAGAAGACATACATGCAGCTAACAGACACATGAGGAAATGTGTGCAATCATTTGCCATTAAAGAAATGCAAATGAAAACTACAATGAGACACCATCTCACCCCAACATTACTTTACCTAATCAAAAAAAACAAAAAACAAAAAACAGAAAATAACAAATGTTGGAGAGGTTGTGGGGAGATTGGAACTCTTATGCACTGCTGGTGGGAGTGTAAAATGGTACAACCACTATGGAAAACGATACGGTGCCTCCTTAAAAAGCTAGAAATAAAAATACCATACTATCTAGCGATATCACTTCTAGGAATATATCCTAGAGAAATAAGAGCTGTCACACGAGTAGACATATGCATACCCATGTTCATTGCAGCATTATTCACAATAGCAAAAAAGATGGAAACAACCTAAGTGCCCATCAACAGATGAAATGATAAACAAATTATGTTACATACACATAATAAAATACTATGCAGCAATAAAGAACAATGATGAATCTGTGAAATATCTCACAAAATGGTTGAAGCTGGAGTGAAATTAGTCAACCACAAAAGGACAAACATTGTATGAGACCACTATTATGAAAACACAAGAAAAATTTTCACACAGGAAAAAAAATATTATTTGATGGTTACAAGGGAAGGGAAGAGTGGCAAATGAAAATAACTAACTAAATACTAGACAAGTTAACTTTGGTGAAGGGAAAAACAACACAATATAGGGGAAGGCAGCAAAACTTGACCAAGGCAAAGTCATAGAAGCTTCCTAGACACATCCAAACACCTTGAGGGACCCAGTTACTGGGGCTGAGGACTGGGGACCATAGTCTCGGGAAACATATAGGTCAATTGGCAGAACATAGTTCATAAAGAAAATGTTCCATATCCTACTCTGGTGAGTAGTGTCTGGCCTCTTAAAAGCTTTCAAGCAGCCATCTAAGATACATCTATTCATCCCATCCCATCTGGGGCAAAGGAGAATGAAGAAAACCAAAGACACAAGGACAATATTATTCCAAAGAACTAGCCTCCACCTTCCTGCACCCAGAAGAACTAGATGATGCTGGGCTACCACGACCGACCACGCTGACAGGGATCATAATAGAGGGTCCCACACAGAGCAGGAGAAAAATGTAGAATGAAATTCAAATTTACAAAAAAAGACCAGACTTACTGATCTGACAGAGATTGGAGGAACCCCAAAGACTATGCCCCTGGACACCTGCTATCTCATAATCGAAGCCACTCCTGAAGCCCACTTTTCATGCAAAGATTAGACAGGCCTATAAAACAGAAAATAAACATGTGAGGACACTGCTTCTTAGTTTATTCATGTATACGAGACTAAATGGACAACAGCTGCCCAAAAGCAAAGATGAGAAGGTAGGAAGGGACAGGAAAACTGGACAAATGGATCAGAGAGCCCAGGGTGGAAAGGGAAATGGGGAGAGTGCTGACACACTGTGGAGACTGCAATGTCACAAAACAATTTGTGTGTAAATTTTTGAATGAAAATCTAATTTGCGCTGTAAATTTTCACCTAAAACACAAAAAAAGTTATAATGAGAGCATAAAAAAATAAGTAAAAGAAATCAAACCATGTATTGCATTGGACAAATCTACTGCAAAAGACCTCTTTAAAGTGTTGAAAAGCAAAGCTGTCACCTTGAGGACTAAGGTGCACCTGACCAAGCCAAGGTATTTTCAGTCACCTCATACGCATGCAAAAACTAGACAGTGAATAAGGAAGACTGGAAGAAGAATCAACGCCTTTGAATTATGATGTTGGCAATGAATATTGAATATACCATGGACCACCAGAAGAATGAAAAAAAAAATCTGTCTTGGAAGAAGTACAGCCAGAATGCTCCTTAGAAGCAAGGATGATGAGACTTTGTGTCATGTACTTTAGACATGTTATCAGCAGGGACAAGTCCCTGGAGAAGGACATCATGCTTGATAAAGCAGAGGATCAGCAAAAGAGAAGACTCTCAATGAGATGAATTAACACAGTGGCTACAACAGTGGGGTCAAGCATAACAACAATTGTGAGGATAGCGCAGGACTGGGCTGTGTTTTGTTCTGTTGTACATAGGGTCACTATGAGTCGGAACTGACTCAACGGCACCTAACAACAACAACAACTTTTAGGGAAGCAGATCATCAGGTCTTTTCTCCCACAGAGGGCTGATGGGTTTGAGTCACTGATCTTTTGGTTAGTAGTGGAGTACTTAACCATTGTGCTACCAGGGCTCCTTGTATGGAAGGATAGGGGGCCTGAAGTGTGGACACAAAGGGATTTTAGTGGTGAATTGCATGGCTAATTGGTCAGTGATCTAGAAGGAACAAGATCCAAGATTTGGTAAGAAGTCTAGGGAGGAAGTGTGTGGGTGGACACGCGGTAGAAAAAGTATGGCTATTTGTGTCCCTCGTCAATGCCCACCTCAGCGCATACCTTGCAGAGGAATCATGCAACAGCTACATGAACAGGATAACCTGTCTTCCAGATACTGTCCAGCCTCTTTCCTCAGACACGACAGTACTTTTGCAATGATTCATGAACAGGGCGTTCATAGTGACAGGAATGGAATGCACCCCGGATTCACACTGCTTTAATAAGTATGAGTCCCCAAAAGTTTGGATTTGGGTCTAGAACATTCTAAGCCTCAAATCTGTGTGTCTTCTGCCTGGTACTAAGTCTCAAAGGATAAGAAAAGACGATGAAACTAGCATGCAAGGAGAACCAGGAATGGGAAATGGAGCACGTCCTTTATGTTCCTAATGGCTTTCTTTTACAGGTATTGTTTAATCCCTGTCCTTGGGCACCAGAAAAATCTCTTGTATTCTTACAATAATGCTCGCTCTTTCACTTAAGCCAATTCAAGATGCTGTTTGCTTTACAGCAGTTACAACAGAGAATACAGATAATTATCAAAATTTCTGTTCTCAGAATTGTCTATCATGTTTTCTACAAAAATATATATAGCATGGGTTATATTTGTGAAAATGGGAACAGGTATATTGAAACTAAATGTTTTGAATAATATCAGGACCACATGCAGAAATATAAGTAAATAGTTAGTCATTAATTTCAAAAACATCAACTTTTCTAAAGATTCACTTATAAAATTAGTGCAAGCTATGAAATGGCAATATTAAAATTAGAGTGTTTTGGGTGGGAGGTTATAAATAATTACAATAATGAGGGAAATTGTTTTTAAATTGTACTTCAGGTGAAGGCTTACAGAACAAATATTTTCTCATGAAACAGTAGTACACATATTGTTTTA
>NW_004444183.1:620596-622287 GCF_000243295.1 Trichechus manatus latirostris
CATGTTTGTCAGCTTTTTGCCTCAGTTCTTGGAGAATTCTGAGTATTTGAGATTTGAATTCCCTATCAGGTAGTTCTAGTGCATTTTCTTCCACTGGAAGGTCATCTGGTGTTTTATTTTGGACACTTACTGGAACCATCCTGTCCTGTTTTTGTAAATGTTTTGATATTGTATGCTGTCTTCTGGGCATTCAGTAGTTACTTTTCTCATTTATTGATGGTAGATTTGTTTGTTTCGTCCCTTTTTTTAAAAAATTTTGTGATGTCTGATCAGGGGAGGTGTGTGTTCTTTGTTGTTTGCTCATCTGTGGGCACAATACTTTTCACCTCCTTTTCAATTGGCACGGTCCGTCACTCAGCTATGGTACGGAAGGGCAGGTCTAGCTGGAGCGGAGTTTCCGGGACAGGTTGTTTGTGACACTTAACACAGCCACCCGGGTGGGTTGGTAATCAGTTCAGGACAGGTTCCGGTAGGCCATGCCTGTGCTGCTTGGTGGTGTGATGTTAAGCACATGGTTGAAGGTAGGCAGGATGTAGGGGGGAGATTGTTATGTGTGGAGGTAAGATGGATATGTGAGAGAGGAGAGAGGAACAGGAGCCAAAAACATACAAACAAACAAAAAAGAATGCTAGGAGAGCTTGCCGTTGGAATGGAGAGATGAGAGACTATGAAATGGAGAAAAACAGATAGGGGAAGAGGAAGAAAAAAAGAAAACAATGAATAAATAAAAATCGGAAAGGTTAAAGAACTGCAAAATTCCCAGGGATCCCACCAGTGTAGCTATGAGGTCTGGGGAAGTTGTGTCAGGTGTTGCAGTACAGCCTGGCTAGAAGGTGTAGAGGTATACAATACCAGGTATTCAGGGAACAGAAAGAGAAAGAAGATATAGAGAGATGAGAAACTGAGCAATGAAGAAAAACAAAAAGGGAAAAAGAGGGAAAAGAAAACAAAACAAATTTAAAAAAAAAGAACAAGAAAAGCCCCCCCAAAAAACAGAAAGACAAAAAAACCCAAAGAAAAAAGAAATGCCCTCAGGGATCCTCTGCATGTCTACGCAATCCGATGGGGTAGTCTCCTTGCCACGCAGCACCGCCTGGTCAGAAAGTGCTCCCAACTCAAGAAAAGGAAAAGAAAACAAAACAAACAATTCAAAACAAACAAATGAACAAAAGCCCCATCATCACACCAGCGTGGCAGCCCAGACCGGGAAGCGGCTCCACACTCAAATGGAGCTCCACAGGCCCTCAGGAAGAAGCAAAGATGGCGCACAGAGCCAGGTATTTCAGCGAAAGGAGGGGGAGGTGGTGAGAGGTAAGGAAGAAATCAAAAGAAGCAAAAAAAAAGCAACACCAGCAGCCAACAAATGGCACTCAGAGAGCCAGGTAGTGTGCGCTGGTGGAATCCAAACAGCCGGTGTTTCTTGGACAAGAGACTGTGTCTTTGGGAAGCAGAGGGGGCCAAGTGTGGGTGAAGAAGGGTAGGGAGTGGGAAAGTGTATATCGCAAATTACCGGAGCTCTGCAGCCCCTCAGGAAGAAGCAAAGATGGTGCACAAAGCCAGGTATTTGAGCGAAAGGAGGGGGAGGTGGTGAGAGGTCAGGAAGAAATCAAAAGAAGCGGAAAAAAGCAACACCAGCAGCCAACAAATGGCACTCAGAAGCTGGCCTGTTCGGGTGTGTGGAATCCAAGCAG
>NW_004444183.1:622577-628355 GCF_000243295.1 Trichechus manatus latirostris
TTTAGGGTTTCAGGATTGTTGTTTTCTCTGTTCGGCTTAGTTTTTTGGATCTTTGCTGTGGAGGGATGGCGTGGTGTTTCTGCCTTGAGCGTCATTTTGCCAGAGGACAAAATCAGGAAATATTTTTTAAAAACTTGTTAATCATGTTATTATCAGTCTTAATAACTTTTGGAAAGTACATTTGTGGTCCTACAATGATCTCCATGTGTCCACACCACTGTAATATTTGTCTCAGTCTACGCCTGCACTGTGATGAGGAGATACAACAAGCAAAGCTACTGGGAGCATGGGGGTTAGCACTGATTCAGGCCTGCTCTGACCTAATAATCTAAGCTTTGCCTTTGTGTCCCCATTTTCCAGCATCTTTGCAAAGGCTTTGGCTCTGTAGGTTTGGGTCTCTCTAATACCTGGCCCTTGATCTAATGGATACTCATTTATTGTACCAGTAGCGTTCTATACCTTAGAATCGATTTCTATTTTAACTTGTAGAACTGTGATTTCAGCCCACTAGACATTTCTCCAGGGACTGATATTGAGGTCTCAGTCATATTTATGTCATAGGCTCACCTCATTTTTTCTTTCCTTTGAAAACATTTTTATTTTTATATTTGTTGAACCCTAGTTGAGCCAGTCAGTGTTCTTGGAGGAACTAAAGAAACAGAGGAGTAAAGAGACAATTTTAGAAATAGGAAATACAGTAGAAAGAAGCAAATATACTGTAGAAGCTCCGATGAGGAGACAAGATGAGAAGGTGCCAGTGATTTAAGAAGGTGAAGAAGCATATTACAGTGAACTGCAAAAGCAGAGAGTTGTGAGCTCTGAGACTAGAGTTTTGTGCTATGTGGCTGCAACATTTAGTGTGATTGTATGGCACCGTCCTGGGTGAAACAGGAAAAGCTGCCAATCATTCATGGTTTTATAAGCTTCCTATATTCTTACCAAGAAATTAAGGGCTGTCTGGTTACATATCTAGGATCACTTATGGAGAAAAGTTTACTTTGAAATACTGTATGTCAAGACAAAACATTTTATGAAGAGGAATCCAAAATTGCTGGGTTGTATCTTATGATTTTTTTCAGCAGAGCGCCATTTGGACATCACCCTGAGTTTCATCTGTCAACCTGAGCCACGATCCTGACAATTTATCACATGTGAGTAAAATAAATTCAGGAAACCCCATAGAATTTTTCAAACTGTTAACTCTTTATCACTCTTTTAAGGGAGTTAAAAAAGAAAAGAAAGCTGCCAAGGGATACAGGCTTCTAATCACTATTCAAAACTATTAAATTCATGGCAGATCCTGAACCAAAGAAAGTTAATATCTAAACGTAACAAAATGAATCCGTGACCTCATGGTTGTTTTTGTTGTTGTGTGCCATCCTGTCAATTCTAACTCATAACGACCCTGTAGCACAGAATAGCGCTGCCCCATAGGGTTTCCTACTCTGTAATCTTTAAGGAGCAGATTGCCATTTACCAGCTGTATGATCCAGGGCAAGAAACTTCACCTCACTTTGCCTCCCTTAGCTCATCATACCAAAAAAAAAAACAAAAAACCCCAAACCCGTTGCGAGTGAGTAGATTCTGACTCCTAGCAACCCTGTAGGACAGAGTAGAACTGCTCCAGATGGTTTCCAAGGAATGCTTGGTGGATTTGAACTGCCAACCTTTTGTTTAGCAGCAGGACTCTTAAACTACACTGTTTTAAAGATTAAGTGAATTAATATATGTATCATGCTTAAATATTGTCTGACGTATAACTGTTTGAAGTGACTCTGCTCTCTTACACAACCGTTGTTTGCTATTGGTGTTCTTCTGAACTTGTATTCTCCTCTCATTCTGGATCTTCTCTATTCCCATCATTGAAGAACAAGAGCTAATTCAGACAAGCAAATGAGAATTATTCTACTCTTGAAAATTTAAAGGAAACATTTCTATCATAGAGAAAAATAAAATAGATAATTATGTGGTGACTTGTCAGGGATATAGGTGGTAACATTTTCCAGATTTAGTTAGGATTTCCTTTTAAGGAAATCCTCTTCCTCCATCCAGAGATAGCCACTTTCTGAAGCTTCTCATTCCCATGCAGCTTTTTAAATCCTGCTATATATGCATATACACTAATAACAAACCTATTTTTGTGTGTTTTCAAATTCTAAATAAATGATATATATCAATTTCCAGGAAAATGTCTTTGAAAGCTGCTTGTATTCACTGATTATGGTTTTACATTTAAACGTGTTCTTATATATAGATTAACCTCATTCATTTTAACTGGGGTACAGTATTCCATTATATGAATAAAACAATATATTTTTAAATTCCCTCAAGAAAAAACAAGTATGTTGTTGATGGCCTAAAATTTTCCTTTTTCATCTTATCTTGCTTGGATTAATAATGTTTTACCATTCTAATAAAATTTTTCTATTTTATCTAAGTTTAAAATTTTTGGTTCAAATTTGTTCATATTATTCTCATATATTTTTATATTTTTAATCTCTTTTGAAACTCTTTTGAACCTGTTTTTCATTAATGATATTATCTATGTATAACATCTTTATGTTTCCTTTATAGTGAGATACACTATAGGTTTGTCTATTTTCTTGATCTTTTCAATGAGCCAATTTTTAAATTTTCTTCTTTCAAGCTAGATTTTTTTCTTTTTAATTTTAAAAAATTACAGTGAATTTAATTGTTTTTTGTGCATACAGTTCTGTGAGATTTGATAAATTCATAGAGTTGTGTGATCACCACCGCAATCAAGATACAGAAGAGTTATACCCTTCCCAAAAAATTTCTTGTGCTGCCCTTGTGTAGTCAAATTCTTCATCCAGCCTCTGACAAATACTTGTTTTCTGCCCCTAAAGTTTTGCCTGTTCTAGAAAGACATGTAAATAGAATCACATAGTATGGAGCCTTTTGGATCAGACTTCTTTCATTATTAGCATATTTTTGAGATTTATCCATACTGTTGTGTGTATCAGTAGTTCATTCCTTTTTATTGCTGAGAATTATTCCACTGTGTGTTTGGAATACATACAGTTTTTTGTTCGTTTTTTTGTTTTTAATATACTTGGTAGGTGATGACATTTGAGTTGTATCCATTTTTTGGTGATTATGAATGAAACTTCTATAAACGTCTTGTCTTTTCCCCATGTGTTTTGAAGCTCTGTTAGCTTGCATACACATTTATTGTTAATTCTTCTTGGTGAATTGACACTTTTATCATTGTGTGACTGATATTCCAGGTATTGTTCCTTGTTTTGAAATATACTTTGTTAGATATTAATATAGCCACTTCACTTTTCTTTTGGTTAGTACACATCTGATATGATTTTTCCTATCTTTCTGCTTTTCTACAATCCATGCCATTATATTTAAGTGAGTTTTTTGTGGACAGCATGCAATCATGTCTTTTTTTTTTTTTTTTAATCTAAAGATCTCTGTCTTTTAATCAGTATGTGTTCACCGTTTACATTAAATTTGATTATTTGTGTATGTGGAATTAGGTCTACCATTTTATTTTATTTTTTTCTGTTGGTTTCCTCTGTTCAGTTCTTTTATGTGTTTTTTTATGGCGGGGTGCATTTCCTTACTTATTTTTGGTTATTGAATATTTTGATATTCCTAATTTATTTACTGAGTTTTGGGTATATTTCTTTGAATATTTTTAAGTGGATAGTCTGAGAATTAAATATACATTTTTAACTGTTCACAATATATTCAAAATTAATGTTTCACTACTTAATGTATATTTAGAAGCCTTACAATCATATTGGTCTTTTAACACTCCCCTCTGTTTATGTTATCATTACTATGTATATATTACATTGAAATGCTATGTGTATATATATTACATTGAAATCCTATCAGTGTTATGATTCTTGCTTTTAAAAGTCATATATTTTAAAGACAATAAGAAAAAAATATTGTCTATCATACCTATGCAGGTATTTATAATCTGCAGCTCTTCCTTCATTCCTGAAGTTACAAATTTTCTTCGGGCATCACTTCATTTCAGCCTGAGACTCTTCTTTTAGCATTTCTTTTAGAGGAGCAGGTCTGGTGGCACAAAATATTCTCAGTCTTCCTTCAACTAAAACAAACAAGTAAACAAACAAAAAACACTTGCCATAGAGTTTATTACGTCTCATGGTGACCCAATGTGTTTCAGAGTAGAACTGTCCTCCATAGCACTTTCAATGTCTGTGAACTTTCAGAAACAGATTGCCAGGCCTTTCTTCTATGGTGCTGCTGGTGGCTTCGAACCACTAACCTTCAGGTTAGAACCAAAAAAAAAACAAAAAAACCCACTGCAGATGAGTCGATTCCAACTCAGCAATTAGATTCAAGCACAAACCATTTGTATTACTCAGGGTTCCTTCAACTAAAATGTCTAACTAGATTTTAATTTCCAAAGCATATTATCACTGGCTATAGAATTTGGACTGGCTATTCTTTTCTTTTAGCACTTTAAAGATAGCTTTCCATTGACTTCTGGCCTCCATAACTTCTGGTAAGAAATCTGCTGTCAGACAGATATTTATTCCCCTACATGTAATGTGCTCTTTTTCTCTGGCTGCTTTCAAGATTTTTCTTTATCTTTGTTCTTCAGTAGTTTGATTTTGGTGTGTGTGTGTTTGGGTGTGGGTGTGGGTGAGGGTGTGTGTTGAGTTTGTTGTGTCTTTGGCCAAATTTGGAAAGCTTTCAGCCATTATTTCTTCAAATAAAATTTTCTACATCATTTTTTTCTCTATCTGAGACTCCAGTGACATTGTTAGATCTTTTGATATTGACTCATAAGTCTCTGAATCTGCTATTTCTCTTCTGCTATCATCCAACCCTGGTGGTGTAGTGGTTAAGAGCTACAGCTACTAACAAAAGGTTGGCAATTCGAGTCCACAAGCACTCCTTGGAAACCCTATGGGGCAATTCTACTCTGACCTATAAGGTCGCTATGAGTCAGAATCAAATTGAAGACAATGGGTTTGGTTTTTTGGTTTAATATCCAATCAGTCAATGTTTTATTTTATATATTTTTCAGTTCTAAAATTTCCATCATTTTCTGCTATGTAGTTTCTATGCTTCTACTGAGAATGTCTCTTTTTCTGTTAGTAACAAGGAATCTTGCCTTTACTTCGGGAGTATGATGTAATAACTACTTTAAATTCTGTGATAATTTCAACATTGGGTGGTCTTGGTGTTGGCACTACTTGATTGTGTTTTCACTTAATAATTGGTCAGATTTTCTTGGTTATTTTTGGGACAATTAATATTTGATTGTGTTCTAGACATTTTGAATATATGCTGTGAGACACTGAGTTGGTTGTCTTATCAGAAAACAAATCTGGTTATGGTTAGACCACTTAATGTCTCACCTTATTAAGTAGTGGTTCTATTATCAGTTCAGTTTTCAAAGCCTTTGCCATGTTTATTTCTACCCTGTGAACGTGACAGTGGTTAGTCTGGGACTGGGGCTATATTTTATAGCTTTCTATAGTTCAGTTTCCTCATGTGTGCATGGGGATGAGCCTGGTGCTTATATTGCTTCATATACAGAATAAGGATATCCCTTTCTCAAGTTCTGTCCATGATTTCTCCCATTCTCTTCTATTCCAAAGTGCCCATATTTCTTTTTTTATTTTTTTAATTGTACTTCAGGTGAAGGTTTACAGAACAAGTAGTTTCTCATGAAACAGTAGTACACATATTGTTTTATGATGTTGGTTAACAAACCCACACCATGTCAACCCTCTCCCTTCTCGACCTTTTTTTTTT
>NW_004444183.1:631694-637189 GCF_000243295.1 Trichechus manatus latirostris
CACTTTGTTGTGCTTTGGGTGGTAGTGTGATTCTAGAAATTTATCCATTTCCTCTAGGTTTTCAAATTTGTTGGAGTATAGTTTTTCATAATATTCTGTCATGATCCTTTTTATTTCAGTTGGGTCTGTTGTTATGGCCCCCATTTCATTTCTTATGTGGGTTATTTGCATCCTCTCCTGTTTTTCTTTTGTCAGTCTGGCCAGTGGTTTGTCGATTTTGTAGATTCTTTCAGAGAACCAACTTTTGGTTTTGTTGATTCTTTCTATTGTTTTTCTGTTCTCTATTTCATTTATTTCTGCTCTGATATTTATTATTTCTTTTCTTCTCGTTGCTGTCAGCTTTTTTTGCTCTTCTTTTTCTATTTGTTTGAGTTGTGTGGTTAATGTTTTGCTTTTGTCTCTTTCTTCTTTTTTGATGTGTGCATATATTGCTATAAATTGTCCTCTGAAGAGTGCCTTCGCTGTGACCCAAAGGGTTTTAGTATAATGTGCTTTCATTCTCATTTGATTCTGGGAATTTTTTGATTCAATCTCTGATTTCTTCTATTACCCAGTGATGTGTAAGCAGGGTGTTATTCAGTTTCCATATAACTAATTTTTTTATTTCCTTGTCCTTTCTGTTGGCAATTTCTACCTTGATGGCATTGTGGTCAGAGAAGATAACTTGAATTATCTCAATGTTTTGGATCTTGTTGAGGATTGCTCTGTGGCCTAAGGTGTGGTCTATTCTGGAGAACATTCCATGAGCATTGGAAAAGAATGGGTACTTTGTAGCAGTTGGGAGGAGTGTTCTATATGTGTCTATGAGGTCAAATTGGCTGATTGTGCCCTTAGGTCTTCTGTATCTTTGCTGAGTTTCTTTTAGTTGTTCTGTCCTTTACTGAGAGTGGTGTGTTGAAGTGTCCTACTATTATTGTGGAACTGTCAATTTCTCTTTCCTGTGTTGTTAGAGTTTGTTTTATGTATTTTGGAGCTCTGCCATTGGGTGTGTAGATGTTTATTATGGTTATGTCTTCAAGACGGATCGTCCCCTTAATCATTATATAGTGTCTTTCTTTGTCTTTTATGGTGCATTTTGTTTTAAAGTCTATTTTATCTGCGATTGGTGTTGCTACTCCTGCTCTTTTTTGATAGTTGTTAGCTTGATATATTTTTCTCCAACATTTGACTTTTAATAAATTCACATCTTTGTTTCTAATGTGTGTCTCTTGTAGACAGCATATTGATGGGACCTGTTTTTTCATCCATTCTGTCATTCTATTTGTATGGGTGCATTGAGTCCATTTACATTCAGTGTAATTCTTAATAGATGTGAGTTTGTTGCTGTCATTTTGTAGTGCTTTATATTTTGTGGTGCTGACATTTTCTTTGTTCTTCTTACTCTCCTGTGCTGAGTTACTTTTGTTTGTGGATTTTTTTTTCATTTCTTTTGTTTTTGTAGGTTTTGTTTTTACTGAGACTTTATGTTTTTCCTCTTTATTTTTATGAGTATGTTTGATAACTTTCTTTGTGGTTACCATGAATTTTACCCTTATCTTTCTAAGTTTGAAGCAGTCTACCATTACTTGGTATCGCCTTGCCTTCCTCTCCATTAGAAAGTTCTATACCTACAACATTTATTCCCTCTTTTATTGTTCTGATGTTGTTGTCATTTACTGATTAACTGCTCTGATTCCCTGTTGCATTTCTTTTGGTTTTGGATAGTCCTTAAGAGTTCATTTCCTAGATTGGTATCTGGCTGGTATGATCCTACTTCCTAGATTCTGCCGTTGAGCTGAAGTTGTTTGTTCTCAGATCGAAGAACTCCCTTTAATAATTCTTGTAATTTTTGTTTGGTTTTTACATATTCCCTTAATTTCTGTTTATCTGGAAATGTCCAAATTTCACCATCAAATTTGAATGAGAGTTTTGCAGGTTATATTATTCTTGGCTGGCAATTTTTTTCTTCCAAGGTTTTATATAGGTCATGCCCTTGCCTTCTTGCCTGCATGGTTTCTGCCAAATAATCTGAGCTTAGTCTACAGTTTCTCCTCTGTATGTGACTTCTTGTTTTTCACGAGCTGCTCTCAGAATTCTTTGTCTTTGGTTTTGTCAAGTGTGATTATGATATGCCTTGGTGATTTTCTTTTGGGGTCTATCCTATATGGGGTTCGTTGAGCTTCTTGGATGGCCAGCTTTTCTTCTTTCATGGTATTTCGGAACTTTTCTGTCAGCAGTTCTTCAGTGATCCTCTCTGTTTTTTCTGTTTTCTCCCCCTGTTCTGGAACTCCAATCACTTGCAAATTTTTGCTGTTCATTGTATCCCACATAACTATCAGGGTCTCTTCATTTTTCTTTGCTCTTTTTTCTGAGTTTACCTCAAACAGAGTTGTATCCAAGTGTTTGTCTTCAATTCCACTGATCCTGTCTTCCACCATTTCAAATCTTCTCCTCAGCCCTTCTGTGACACTGTCCATTTCTGAAATCTTGTTGTTTATCTTTTGGATTTCTAATTGTTGTTTTTGTATAATATCTAGACGTGAAATTATTTTGGCATTTTGTTTCTGCATTATTTTCCTGAATTCTTCCAATTTTTTGTCTGTTTTTTCCATGAATTTGTCTATTTTTTCCTAATTTTTGTCTGATTTTTGCTTCAACGCTTTGAGAATTCTGAGTATTAGAGATTTGAATTCCCTATCAGGTAGTTGTAGTGCCTTTACTTCCACTGTAAAGTCATCTGGTGTTTTAGTTTGGATGCCTACTGGAACCATCCTGTCCTTTTTTTGTAAATGTTTTGATATTATCTGCTGTCTTTGGGGCATTCAGTATTTACTTTTCTCATTTGTTGCTTGTAGATTTATTTGTTTTGTCCTTTTTTTTTTGTTTGGCTATGTCTGAGCAGGCGGTCTGTGTGTTCTTTTTTGTTTGCTCATCTGTGGGCATGATACTTTTCACCTCCTTCTCCAACTGGCACGGTCAGTCGCTCAGATATGGTACAGCAGGGCAGGTCTAGCTGAAGAGGAGTTACTGGGACGGGTTGTTTGTGGCACTTACTACCACCACCAGGGCAGGTCAGTAATCAGTGCAGGGCAGGTTCCAGTAGGCCATGTCTGTGCTGCTTGGTGGTGTGATGTTAAGCACACGGTGCAGGTAGGCAGGATGTATGGGGGAGATTGTTATGTGTGGAACTAAGATGGATATGGGAGAGAGGATAGAGGAACTGGAGCCAAAAACATACAAACAAACAAAAAAGAGTGCTAGGGGGAGCTTGCTGTTGGAGTGGAGAGATGAGAGACTATGAAATGAAGAAAAACAAAAAGGGGAAGAAGAAGAAAAAAAAGAAAAGAATGAATAAATAAAAATCAGAAAGGTAAAAGAACAGCAAATCTCCCAGGGATCCCGCCAGTGCAGCTATGAAGTCTGGGGAAGTTGTTCTCAGGTGTTGCAGTACAGCCTGGCTAGAAGGAATAGAGGTATTCAGCACCAGGTATTCAGGGAATAGAAAGAGAAAGAAGGTATAGAGAGATGAGAAACTGAGTAATGATGAAAGACAAAAAGGGAAAAAGAGGGAAAAGAAAACAAAACAAATTAGAAAAAAACAAAACAAGAAAAGCCCCTCAAAAAACAGATGAAAAAAATAACCCATGAAAAAAGAAATGCCCTCAGGGATCCCTCTGGGCATCTGCGCAAGCCGACGGTGTAGGCTCCAAGCCGCAGAGCACCGCCCAGCCAGAAGGCACTCCCAACTCAAGAAAAGGAAAAGAAAACGCACAAACAATTCAAAACATACAAACAAACAAAAGCCCTGGGATCCCACCAATGTGGCAGCCCAGACCGGGAATTAGCTCCACACGTGAACGGAGCTCCGCAGCCCCTCAGGAAGAAGAAAAGATGGCGCACAGAGCCAGGTATTTGAGCGAAAGGAGGAGGTGGTGGTGAGAGGTAAAGAAGAAATCAAAAGAAGTGGAAAAAAGGCAACACCAGCCACCAACAAATGGCACTCAGAGAGCCTACCAGTGTGGGCAGGTGGAATCTAAGCAGCCGGTGCTTCCCGGCCAAGAGACTGTGGCCGCGGGAAGCAGAGGAGGCTGAGTGGGGGTGAAGAAGGTTGGGGGTTGGAAAGCTTATATTGCAAATTACCAGTTGTTCTGTCTCCCGCTGGAGGCTCCGTGAAGCTGCTTTCTCATACCCCCTATTTGCTGGTCTTTGATAGGAGTCCAAGATGGTGGATCTGCACTGCTTTAGCTGATAGGGGACCTCTGCAAGAATCTCTCCTTGCTTTCCGTTCTCTGTCAGTTTTCTCACTCCATTGGTGCTTGGCTGAGTTCTTTATCTCTTCATTTGATATTTTAGGGTTTCAGGATTGCTGTTTTGTCTGTTTGGCTTAGTTTTTCGGATCTTTGCTGTGGAGGGATGGTGTGGTGCTTCTGACTAGAGCACCATTTTGCCGGAAGTCTCCAAAGTGCCCATATTTCTGATCCTCTAAATAGAAAGCTGTAATATCTGGATAGTACAAACAGTTAATGTGCTCAGCTGCTAAGTGAGAGGTTGGAGGTTGGAGTCCACCCAGATCACCTCAGAAGAAAGAATTCGAGATCTACTTCCAAAAAATCAGCCATTGAAAACCCTATGGAGCACAGTTCTACTCTGACATATGTAGGGTTGCCATGAGTTGAAGCTGACTCAACAGCAACTGGTTTAAGTAAAAATCTGGGATATCGCTCAGAATTTCTCCACCTCATCCCATGCTGTTGCTCTTTCCCCCACAACTGGGACCAATCACAGGGAGAAGTGATGAGAGAAAAACAAATAAATAAATAATGGGGATTCTTCACACACTCTTTGGACCACCAGCCCCTGTTTTCCTTCTCCTCTGGCCCGACAGAAGGTGTCTTTCTTGGGGTTCTAGGTGTCCATGTCACTGATGTTGTTGCCAGCCCTGGTGCAATGAAGCTTTGTGACTGACACTGATTGTGAAGCAGAGCCAGGAGACAAAAAAGGAGAAATAAAAAGCCAGCATGCCTCCACATCCTCTGGCCTGAAGGATACGCTTTTCCCTGTCTTGCTGGAAAGAAGTGAGCTTTTCTCAGCGTTTTGGTGTCCATAGTCTCTGCACATTTGCAGGACTCACCCTGCCCTCAGGATAAAGTCAGGTAACACAGGGGAGAAAACCCATTAAGCTCACCCCTGTGCTCGGCATTCTTCAAGTTCTGACTCCTCTCCTTAATTGACCTAGTGCGGTTCACCTTTCATTCCTGGGCTTATGGGCATAATCGCTGGGAAAAGATAGGCTGTAGTAGATTTTCTTCATCTTGCCTAAAACTAGAAGTCCTTCAAGATACCTTTAACATCTATTCTTATTTTTCTAACCTTTTAAATTGAATACCCTGAGCATTAGTTTTCAGGATATAGTCCCACTTTTTAATGAAAGCGCTTAAGCTTAAAATTTGTCTCTTGCATTTCATTGAATCACATAAATTTTAATCGTTTTTCATAATTTTTTGCATATTTAAATT
>NW_004444183.1:637312-644157 GCF_000243295.1 Trichechus manatus latirostris
AATTACATTTTTGGCAAATAAAAGGTTTTGTAAAATAATATATATATTGCTTTAAATTACTGTGATTTGCTTTATGGCTCAGTAAATTCTCAATTTGTGAAAATATAGCAAGTAAGTTAGGGAAGAATGTATAGTTTTTTCTCAATATTTAGGTGCAGGATTATTTATATGTTCAACGAATAGAGCTTGTCCATTGCATAACTGAAATATTGTATATCTTTGCTACTTTTTTAGGTTTGATCTATCAGTAATTGAGAGTTTCCTCAAGATCTACCAGATGATGCTGGATTTGTCAGTTTCTCCCTATAGTTAAGTTAGATTTACTTTGTATATTTCAAGGCTATTTTAAAAAATATAAACAGCAACTTATTATGGTTAAGTAAAACCTATATAATATGTAGGGAATTTCTGTATCTTGTAATATGTCATAAAATCGATTTGGTCTCCATCCTACCTTTGGTCAGTATTTCCCTGGAAATTTTTTCACTGTCCCTGTATGCTGCATTTCTGTTTCTTTATGTGTTAGTTCTCTTCAAAGAGCATATTTTATTTGTTTTCAGTCTGATAAGCTGTATCCTTTAATTGGCACACTTTATTTACGTTTATGATAACTTTATCTTTAAAATTCTATCATCTTGTACTTTTTGTACTTCATATTTGCTCTTTTTTCATGCTTTTGTTTTCCCTTCCATAGTTTTAGAAAACATATCCATTGAAGTACAAAAAATATGCAAACAAATCCATTATTCTTAGTGTACAGATTAATGAATTTCCAACCAGTGCAAGAAAGAAAATTATACAGTACTGCGAAGCCTCTGTATGTCAGGTCCCATCTCTAAAATATCCCTTCTTGGCAAAGATAACCTGACATTCAGCAACGATGGGAAAGTTTTGCCTGTTTTCAAAAATTATATAAATGTAATATATGGTATTTATTCTTTAGTGCCTGGCTTTTTTTCATTCAACATTATGTTTCAGAATTCATCTTTTTTTTTGTTGTGTGAAGCTATAATTCATGAATACATCATCATATATATCCATTTTACTGTTGATGCATATGAGATGCTATCAGTTTGAGACTCATAAATAGTGCTGCTATCAACATTCTTGAGCATGTTTTGGGTTTTACCAAATTACACTCTCATCAAAAGTGAATGAGTCATTTTCCCACTTCCAGTCAGGCTGTAAATCTGATCCTTTTTACTCCATCTTGTCTGGAAATGAAAGTTGTCTTGACTTAAACAGGATCAGAGCAGCATTTAGTCTAGGGCTACCCCTTGCTATCCCCCATTACCAAGGAAATACCCTTCTGTGTATTATATCTAGTGTTCCCTGAATTATGATGATTTCTATCCTGGCTGATTGGAATACAAACTATCTCTGGCCCTGTGTGAGCTCCAAGGATTGTACCCTCTAATCCTTTAGAGTAGTTCCTTCTTTGACTTCAGATAGTTTTCTCCCATGTATGTGCTGGGGAATACACTGCTGTGTTCTGTGAACTATAGCCACCTTGGCCTCATCGGACACCCTACTCCATCTCTTCAGCTCAAGGACAGCGCCAGGCTCCCTTCTAATCCTTCTCCCTGCAGTGCAACCTGAAGACTTTCTCTGGGCAGTTATTTGGGCAGTTGAGTGTTGGCCATGTTTGTTTCTCCTCTGCTATTTGTCTCTGTGCTGCAGAGGCTAATGTCTAATCTCTGAAAACCATTTCATTTATTCTGTCTGATGACAAGTTGTTTCACATAGGAGGGCATATCTGGGTCCCTAACTTCCTCTTGTACAATAACACAAGTCCATGATGCTATATTTTTAATTATATTTTTAAATAGTTGTCAATGATGAATAGATTGCATTCATATCCAAATACCTTGCTGGCATCTCTGGTAGATTTTATAGATTGTCTATAGTACCATTTGAATTGTACTTTTAAAAATGATGAAATGTTGGTGTATTTGTTTCATTTTAAAACATCTTAAGTACATTTCTAATGTATTGGCTAGAATTTCCAGAACAATTATTGAATATTACAAGTGATAATTTATTACGATAAAGACAAGGCTTCCATTTTCTTCTGTTACTGAGTTTTGTATTAATAGACTTTTCTTTAACAATGCCTTCTCAGGTTAAATTCATTTTTCTATTCACTATTTGTATTATGGTTGTTGTTAGATGCTGTCGACTCAGTTCCAACTCATAGTGACCCTGTGTACAACAGAACGAATCACTGCCCGGTCCTGCACCATCCTTACAATTGTTGCTATGTTTGAGCTCATTGTTGCAGCCACTGTGCCAATCCATCTCATAGAGAGTTAAATTTATATTCCGCATATTACAAATTTCCGTTATTTTTTTAAATAATACTTTATTGTGTTTTCCGTGAAAATTTATATAGCAAATTAGGTTCCCATTTAACAATTACTGCAAAAATTGTTCAGACATATTGGTTACATTTTTCCCAATGTTTGAGTATTCTCATTAATTCTCTTCTGGATGTTTCACCTCCAGTAATCTGGTTTCCCTGTCCCCTTACACCTTCATCTTTACTTTAGAGTAAGTGTTGACCATTTTCATATTTCCATTAATTGTTTTGTTCTATCTAACTTTCACATGATTTTGTATTACAGAACATGCTTTTGTCTTTTGATTCCTATTTCTTTTTATATTCCTTCAGTTTTTTAAGGCAATTTTATTTCGTGATTTCTTCTAGGTTGTGGTCCCTTTTTAGGTTCATCTATGACCGTATTGGAGCCCTGGTGGCACAGTGGTTAAGAGCTCAGGCTGCTAACCAAAAGGTCGGCGGTTTGAATCCACTAGCTGCTGCTTGGAAATCCTATGGGGCAGTTCTACTCTGTCTTACAGGGTCGCTATGAGTCGGATTCGACATGATGGCAACAGCTTTTTTTATGAACATATTATTTGCATGAAAGTATTCTTGTTATTTTGTTGCTGCCAAGTTTTTTTCATGGGAAATCTTTGCTTTGACAGTTTTTCCTTTTTATTTATTTCACTCTTGTTGTTGATCAGTTCACCTTCTGGGAGACTTTTTTTCTTTTTTTTTTATGTGATAGTCCTTGACCTGAGTGTTGAAGTTTCTCCCCAGAGAGGTTTTCTTTTGTTTCTTTCACATTACCAATTATATTCTCATATATTAATTTTTTTCTAGGTCATTCTAGCATGAAGTGAGTACTATCAATTTAGACTACGATGATGCTGTTGGTGTATTAGGGTTTTAAGTTCCTTTTGCTTTCCTGTTCATAGGCTTAGGCAGAAAATTCTTTCTAGTTGCCTTCCTAAACTAGTAAAAATAGTTTATTTAGTTCCTTTTTCACTGTTGAAACAGCCCTTTAAGATTCCAACCTTATGATGAAGTTTTGTGTTTCTTTACTTTTCTGCATGTTTTTTGGGGGATTCCTGCTTCAGCATGATTAACAGTGTGCCCTTTAGTTTCCACTCACTTGTGACTGAAAATTTCTGGGTCACATTTCCCCACATTTAACTCAAGGTTGAATAAAATAATATAAAAAATATGTTTGGTCTACAATTCTGTGGTTAGGTCCAAACTATACTGCTATCACCTAATGCAGTGAATCAAAATATGGTAGCATTATTTTTATAATAGCATGATTGTAAAGAAGGGGCCCTGTGGCTCAGTGGTTAAGTGTTTGGCTGCTAACCAAAAGATTATCAGTTCGAGTCCACCAGGTACTCCTTGGAAACACTATGGTGCAGTTCTACTCTGTCCTACAGGGTCGCTATGAGTCATGACAATGGTTTTTTTAAGGAAAATTTTGGAAATGACTGCTTCAGAAATTCTCATCGTTAAAAAAAATCTGATCAGAATTCACCACTGGAGGGGCAATAAGAAGATAAACTTTACTAAGCAACCATGTTCCATCTATAATAGTTTATATACTATTTGATTTAAATAAAAATAATCCTGCTGAATCATATTCCTCTTCTATTCAGAATGACCTTGAAACACAGAGAATAGTATTTCCAAGACAGGCTTTATCAGATGTCACATTATTGTAATTTCAAAGGATCATTATGTTAGCTTAAAGGAAGTGAGAAAACTCTATCGAAAAGGGAGAGGTACTTTAGTTTTCCCCAGTTCCATCATTGCATATGTACTCCGCCAGAATTAAGTTATGGAATGAGACACCCACAGTTTCTCATGACTTCCATCTCTAATCAAAATAAACTATTATAATAAGTTACATAAATTCTACCTGTAGAGAGTAAAAGATTTCATTAACTAAGGTTTGGTATGGGAATAAAATAAAATCTTTCTCATAAATACAATATGGCCAAATGAATTCTCCTGACAAAGAAATAAATAAACTATTAATTACATTTATTTAGTGGTGACACCGTTTCATTATTAAAGAAAAAATGCAGTATATCCAAAACTTTATTTTCATAATTTATAAGTGCAGATATTGTTGAGTTTTTGTTTTTAAAGTTTATTCCATTTAAAAGTATAAAGAAAATCTTTCTCTCCTCAGTCTTTAGCCGCAGACACAAACATCACATTGGGTTGTTTTACAATGTCTCCAACCACAGATATCTGATATTGTGTAGCAGGAATGCTTCTTTGTTCAATATTGATCCCCTTACTCTCCTGACGTTGATTCCATGGAGATGTTGTTTCAATTCAGATGATTAGTGTACAGCAGTATGAGCAAACCAATTGTTTCTGACTTTTAAAAAGATAAGTAAACCTAAGCTATAATTTTCTCAATAAAAATTTATAGGTCAACTTTCCCAATGACAAAAGAGTCATTTTAGATTTGGAGCTATACGATAACCCTTTCTTCTTATTTCATTTAGTCTTAATTTTTGGTCTAAAGTCTTTCTGATTCAGTCTTCAGTTAGATTTTGAGGAGGATTCACATTGGTAATTAGTCTCTTGGTGCCTACTAATAGGAGGCAATGCTATCTATGCCTAAGAAGTCAAATAAACCAAGGAAAAGTACTCTAACCCTTCTTTTATTTCTCTTTAAAATAAACTCTTGTTAATAAATATATAATGTCACAGGGTTTTTATTCATCTTCTGTCAGTTAACTCTGCAAATGTGTGACATAGGTACTTTTTTTTTTTTTTTTATTTAGTGGAAAGGAACAAGCCCAAGTCATTAGATAATTTATTTAAGTTTAAATAAACAAACATAACTGGGATGTAAGTAGAGCTCTGCATATAAATCCAATTATGTTCTTTTTCTAATATGATTTATTGAAGAAATAATGCATAGAAAGTATATAAATTTTTCAAAAGATATATATTTCCTTTTACCTTCCAATGTAAAATATAAGGTCATGAGTCATTCAATAATTTTCTGTTCCAAAATAATGATGCAAGGTGCCATAAGAGCTATTTTGTGTGTGTGTGTGTGCGCGCACGTGTGTGTATGTGTGTTTTGTTTCCCACATGTACTAGGTACTCTCCAGATGGTTTCCACCTGTTAACTCATCTAACCTTCACTACAGTCCTATGAACAAGTTACTAATATTATCCACTTCTTATAGATGAAGAAATTGAGGATCACAGAAGATATCATTTAGGCTAGAACTGAGAAATGAGCCCAGGAAGTCTGACTCAGTTCTGGAGCCAGAGCTGTGACATATCATATTGTCATTTTCTTAAATAAATGGTTCACTTTCATTATTTTTGGTATAAAGATATTCAAGTTTTAAAATAACACTCTCTTACACAGCTAAGGTAGTTTACTACTTATGTTTACATAATCGTTCTTCTTCCTCTTTTCCATTTCGATGAAACCTGCTCTTAGACAAGCAGTACCCAATTATACAAATCCCAGTCAGCTCACAGCAGGGCCTGTTGCCTTTTATCTGTGCAGAAACCAAGTCTACTAATTGAACTACTCTTTCTTCAGAACTACAAGCAGAAAACAAAGGTTTCCGTATACTGGAGACAACCCAAGAGCATTATATGAAAGAACCAGGGTATGCAAATGAAACAATTTATATTATAGCCCAGAGGAAATAGAAACAAAGCAGAAAATAACACTTTAGAAATATTCCTAGAGATCTTAGTGAAAATTGCATCCCTGTAATAGTACACTGTGAATTTAAAAGTGCAATCAGAGAAATAAGAAGAGGTTAAAACTGAAAACACAATTTCTAAAAGAAAGAAAAATCAGTAAAACAAACAGCAGAAAATATAAGTAAATACAAAATTAATACGTGCCAAAAAAAAAAAAACCTCATAAAAATATCCAGACTATCAATTAAATAGCGCTTTGCTGCTAATTGAAAGATTGTAGGCTCAAGTTCACCCAGTGGCACCTTGGAAGAAAGACCTAAGAATCTACTTTGGAAAAATCAGCCACTGAAAACTCTATGGAGTGCAGTTCTAATCTGACATCCATTGGGTCATTATGAGTCAGAGTTGACCTGACGGCAACCAATGACAACAACATCAAATAAATATGAGAAAAGATGATAAAAAAATGTTGAACAAATTTAAAAAGTAGGAAGAAGACCTCAAGAAAGTCCAATATTAGATCCAGAAGGAGAGAAGAAAAAGAATGGAAGGAAAATATTTTAATAAATAATATAAAAATATTTCTGAGTTAAAGAAAATTTACCTTTATATTAAAACCCTTTCAAGACCCGATTATTTTCTCCTTTAAATTGTTTATTGATACTATGTGTTTTCACTAATGGAAGGCATGCTGGTTAAAGGACCAATTCAGGATTTTTGTTTTGAGTTATGGATTTTGATACTCATTATCTGGGTTCACATATGTTTTAGGCTGGGTTCTCTAGAGAAGCAAAACCAGTGAAGCATCTATATCTATATCCATATATAGTCTTTATATATA
>NW_004444183.1:644257-683308 GCF_000243295.1 Trichechus manatus latirostris
AATAGAGAGAGATTTATATTTACATATTTATATATGTATATATAAAGAGAGAGAGATCAAGGAAATGGCTCATGCAGTTGTAGAGGCTGAAAAGTCCCAAATTTGTGGGTGACTCTGGAGGCTTCTTCTGACTCACCTAGCTGCAGGGGATGGCAAACCTAAGACCCAGAACACAGAGGCTGACAAATTCCAAGATTGACAGGAAAGCTGCGAGGTCAAGTCCCAAGAACTGAAGGTTAAATTACCAGGAGCCAGTTGCAGGATCCAGAGTGAGCAAAAGCCCTTGAGCCTTGCCAGAAAGTCCACCTATACTAGATTCAGGCCACACTCCAAGGAAACTCCCTTTCCACTTATTTTCACTCACAACAGATTCCATCATGGAGGTGATCACATTATATCCGATATCATGGAGGTGACTACATCATTATAAGACTGCCAAACTACATCATAACTGCCAAATCAATGAGAATCATTGCCCAACCAAGTTGACATATAACCCTAACCATCACAGTCCACCCCTTGTCAACTTGGCACCTGTACACATATCCTTAAACCATATATAATCTCTGAATAAAGACAATTATAAATTTATACTTGGCACCTAACATGATACAACTAACACCTGTACAACTGAAAATGCACTAGCCCTGTTTACGTCTTATATTTTATAGGTGAAGAAAATAAAAATATCTGATGCGTATATACAAGCAAGAAATACTCATAACAATTACAGTCCTTGTTTCTGCAACTGGTCACGTGGTCGTATCTGGTATTTAGAGCTACCTTATTCAACACCCATTTCGTATTCCCTTTACCCTTAACAAGCCCCTCAGCTGGTCATGGTTGTTTCCCTGGAGGGGTGACACAAACCTTCATTCCTGAAGGGGCTGGACCATAAGTAGTCATGTCAGAATTGGGTTGCTGTACTTTTCCATTGACTTTAATTACAGGGCATGGTAGTACTAAGAGACATCCTAAGGGATCTCCTGCATTCCAGACATACTCTTCTTTACCTCCATTATGTAATATTAATCCAATTTCCTCTTGGTAAACAGGATCAATCACATGAGCCAATATGGTAACTCCCTTCTTTGTCTATTGATCCGGAGGTATAAGGAGCCCAAAGTGGCCAGGTTGCATTCTTAACTTCCAGTGATGTGTCTCTAGGTTGGAGCATTCCTTCCTTTGGAACTAAGACCACTAGACTCACATAGCATAATGTCGTGGGGACAGGAAGCAACAGTTTTGTGAGTGGATCACTAGAGGTAATAGAGAGTGATGTCACTCCCATTTCCAGCCCTTGATTCCTGGACCCATGAATCCTGGCAATGGGAGAAACAGCACCATATATTGGACACAGATTTAGAGTACTTACAGCATCCTGGAGAACACTGCCCCAACCCTGCAAGATATTGTCACCTAGTTGGCACTGTTATTGTGTCTTTAGAAGGCCATCCTATCATTCCATCAAGCCAGCTGCTTCTGGATGATGGGGAACATGGTAAGACCAGTGAATTCCATGAGCATGGGCCTATTGCCATACTTCATTGTCTGTGAAGTGTGTCCCTTGAACCATGGCAATCTTGTGTGGAATAACACGATGGTGGATAAGGTGTTCTGTAAGTCCATGGATAGTAGTTTCGGCAGAAGCATTGCATGCAGGGAAGGCAAATCCATATCCAGAGTAAGCATCTATTCCAGTAAGAACAAAATGCTGCCTTTTCCATGTTGGAAGAAGTCCAATGTAATCAATCTGCCACTAGGTTGCTGGCTGATCACCTAGAGGAATGGTGCCATATAAGGGACTCAAGTGTTGGCCTCTGCTGCTGGCAGATTGGGCACTCAGGTGTGGCTATAGCCAAGTCGGCCTTGGAGAGTGGAATTCCAAGTTGCTGAGCCCCTGCATAACCTCCGTCCCTGCCACCATGACCACTTTGTTCATGAGCCCATTGCACAATGACAGGAGTAACTGGGGAAAGAGGATGACTGATTTCCATAGAAGGCGTCATCCTACCCACTTGATTGTTAAAATCCTCCTTTTCTGAGGTCATCCTTTGGTGAGCATTCACATGAAACACAAAAGTCTTTACTTCTTTGGCCCATTCAGAGAAGCCTGTCCACATAGCCCCTTCTCTCTAATTTTCTAATCGTGTTCCTACCAAGTCCCTGATTACCCAGCCAAACCATTGGCCACAGCCCATGAATCACTATATCAACACACATCTGGCCATTTCTCCTTCCAAGCAAAGTGAACAACCAGGTGCACTGCTTGAAGTTCTGTCCATTGGATGGAGTTCCTTTCATCACTGTCCTTCAGGGAGGTCCCAGAAAGAGGCTGTAGTGCTGCTGCTGTCCACTTTCGAGTGGTGCCTGCATATTACGCAGAACCATCTGTAAACAAGGCACAAGTTTTCTCTTCCTCAGTCAAATGGTCATAAGGAACTCCTCATGAGGCCTTAAGTGCAGACAGGTTGATGGAGGTAATGTGACAGGAGTGGAGATCATGGGCATTTAGGCCAATTCCTCATGCAAACTACTTGTACCTTCAGGTCTTTCTTGGGCCCAATCTCATATATACCACTTCCATTTAATGATGGAGGGATGCTGTGCACATCCAAATTTAAGTCTCTGTGAGTCAAACAATATCCAGTTCATAACGGGCAGCTCAGGCCACAGAGTGACTTAGTGGTCCATATTTAAACATTCAGACTCTACTAAGGCCCAGTAACAAGCCAAAACCTGTTTCTCAAAAGGGGAGTAGTTATCTGCAGAGGATTGCAGGGCTTTGATCCAAAATCCTAAGGGTCTGCACTGTGATTCACCAATAGGGGCCTGCCAAAGACTCCAAACAGCATCTCTATCTGCCACTGACACTTCAAGCACCATTGAATCAGTTAGATCATATGGCCCAAGTGGCAGAGCAGCTTGCAGAGCATCCTGGACTTGTTGCAGAACCTTCTCTTGTTCTAGGCCCCACAAAAAAATAGCAGCTTTTCAAGTCACCTGATAAATAGGCTGGAGTAGCACACCCAAATGACAGATATATTGCCTCCAAAATCCAAAGAGCCCCACCAGGCATTGTGCCACCTTTTTGGTTGTGGGAGGGGCCAGATGCAATAACTTATCCTTCACTTTAGAAGGAATATCATGACTGCCCCTACACCACTGAACCTCTAGAAAATTCACTGAGGTAGAAGGTGCCTGAATTTTTGTTGGATTAATTTTCCGCCCTCTAGCATGCAAACGTTTTACCAATAACTCCAGAGTAATTGACACTTCTTCTTTACTAGATTCAATCAGCATAATGTCATCAATGTAATAGACTAATGTGACATCTTGTGGAAGGGAAAGATGATCAAAGTCCCTTTGTACTAAATTATGACATAGGACTAGTGGGTTGTTATATCTCTGAGATAGGACTGAAGGTATATTGCTGGCTTTGCCAGCTGAAGGCAAATTGTTTCTGGTGGTCTTTCAAAACAGGTATGGAAAAAAAGGCATTAGCCAGATCAATAGCTGTATACTAGGTACCAGGATATGCATTAATTTTTCTCAAGCAATGAAATTACATCTGGAAAAGCAGCTGCAATTGAAGTAACCAGCTGGTTTAGTTTTCAGTAATCCACTGTCATCCTCCAAGATACATCTGTTTCTTGCACAGGCCAAATAGGTAAGTTGAATGGGGATGTGTTTGGGAATCACCACCCCTGCATCCTTCAAGTCCTTGGTGGTGGCAGTAATCTCTGCAATACCTCCAGGAACATGGTATTGCTTTTTCTTTACTATTTTCCTAGGTAGTGGTAGTTCTAATGGCTTCCATTTGGGTTTTTCTGCCATAATAGCCATTACTCCACTTGTCAGGGATCCAATATGGGAGTTCCACCAGTTGCTGAGTATGTCTATTCCTATTATGCATTCTAGAACCAGGAAAATAGCTACAGGATGGATTTGGGGATCCACTGGACATACTGTGAGACATACACAAGCTAATACGCCATTAATAACCTGACCTCCATATGCCCCCACTCTGACTGGTGGGCCACAGGGACATTTTGGGTTTCCTGGAATTGTGTCAGTTCAGAGCCAGTATCTACCAATCCTCGAAAAGTCTGATTATTTCCTTTTCCCCAGTGAAGTTACCCTTGTAAAAGGCCATAGATCCCTTTGGGGAAGGCTGGGAAAAAGATTAACAGTATTAATTTTTGTCAGTGTAGTGAGGTCTTTTCTCAAGGAGACCTGGCCTCCCCTTTATTCAAGGGATTGTGAGTCTTTAAACTCACTCAGATCTGAGAATTGATTGATGATCCGTGACTGTTCACTAACCTAGAATTCATCCACTTGTACAGATCAAGTAAATATTTAGTAGATTTCCTATCTATTTCACTCCTAGGGACACCATGACAAAATAGCCCACACCTTAAGTCTATACAAGTCAGACTATTCTGACTACTGCTTTGACACTGCTGACCATTGTGGTGACCATGCCCACCTTGTCTTTGTTGATTGAGTGCCACCACTTGTCCCCTACAACCATGGGTCCAATCAACCCCATTGTAGTTAAACTCACTGCTGCTGAGTTGATTCCGATTCATAGTGACCTTATAGGAGAGAGTAGAACTGCCCCATAGGGTTTCCAAGGAGTGGCTGGTGGATTCAAACTGCTGACCTTTTGGTTAGCAGCTGAACGCTTAACCACTATGCCAGCAGGGCTCCTTAATTCAGCTAGGGCAGTTCCCACTGTCAAATTGGACTTACATAAAACAGCAATCATAGCAGTTTTCAAGGATGCTGGGGCTTCCTTTACAAATTTATTCCTCATCGTTGGATTAAAAGTTTTGTACCCTGGGCCCTCCATGTGTGGGTCTGTGGGTCTAACCTGATAAATCCACTCTGCCAATTTCCCTAAGCCTTTGGATAGCTTCTTCTACAGTATACCAAAGAAGGTCTGGTACTTTAACTTGACTTAGTGTAGGCCATCACGTAAATCCATGCTTAAGCAAACCAATCAAATAGACTATTAGATCCTTTTCTAACCTGTCAAGCTGAAACACTGAATGAAGAATCTGTGCTTAGTGGGCCCATATCAATAAACTCAGACTGATCCATCTTTATGTTCCTTGCACCATTATCCCACACCCTTAATAGCCATTCCCACACATATTCCCCAGCTTTCTATTTGTACATGTTAGAAAAGTCAAGCAGTTCTTTCAGAGTGTAGTGTACCTCCTCCTAGGTCACACTTTGTATTTCACCATTTGGGTCTCGCTGGGACTGAAGTCTAGTTATAGGCCTAGAAGTCAAAATGGGTGGTGATGATGTGTTTTGAGAACATTCAGCATTGTCTTATAAAGCATCTGCCTCAGGTGATTTCCCCATGCAGTGATGCAGACAGAAGCTCCTCAGACACAGCTGGGTTAATCTAATCAGATGTAGGTGAAGGGGCTAATGGTTTTACTGGGAAGGGTGACTTAGCATACAAAGATTAGTAATCTCTTCAGATGGGAGTGAGAGGGCTGGTTATGTTGGCTGGAGTGATTCGAAGGAATTTGGGGGCTCTCTGTCCTCAGCTTCCTGATTATCTGCCCATAAGTCTCCATCCCAAGTTTCAGGAGCCAATTTCTTCCCAATCAACGCTCTCACTTTAACTTCAGACACCTCTCAAGATTGGGAAATTCAGTTGGCATTGTAATTCAACCACTCTTAAAATAAGACTCTCAGTTTGGCTTTCAGCAATATCAGCTCTGTTACTATAAGAAATAAGGCTTTCTTTCAAGGCACAAATAGAAACTTTTAGGTTATTTACACAGTGTTTGAGCTTTGACTCTGAAGCCCTGAGATCATCTCTTTCTTTCATCACTTTGTCTAGTGAAAGTAAGACCAACCAACCAACTTCCTTATACTTCTCATTATGACAAAATTGCAGAAAGGTATCAAACATGCAATCACCCAGAGCCTTGCCTCTCACCAATACCTGTTGTATTGGTGGTCATATTTGCATATTTCTATTGCCACCTTATGCCATGGATTATCAGTGCCATTTTAACTACTGGAAGCAGAGTCATCAACATCCTTAAGACTAACCAGACTTGAGAACCAATTTAGAAAACTCATCCTTACAATCTTATAATTTTGTTTCTCTAGAACCATTCCTGGTATGAAATGTCTTAGGTTGTATTATCTAGAGAGAGAGATAGAAAGAGAGAGAGACAGCAAAGAAATGGCTCATGTGGTTGTAGAGGCTGGAAAGTCCCAAATATGTGGGTCAGGCTGCAGGTTTCTCCTGACTTATGTAGCTGTAGGGGCTGGAGAACCCAAGATCCAGACCATGGAGGATGATGAATCCCAAGATTGACAGGCAAGCTGCTAGCTCAAGTCCCAAGAACTGGAGGTCAGATGAACATGAGCCAGCTTCAGGATCCAGAGTGAGCAAAAGCCCTCAAGACTTGCCAGAAAGTCCACCTATATTGGATGCAGGCCACAACCCCAAGGAAACTCCCTTTGCAATGATTGGCTACTCATAGCATAGAGGTGATCATGAAGGTGATCATATCATTATACGACTATCAAACTACATCATAACTTCCAAACCACTGAGAATCATGATCCAGTCAAGTTGACACATAATCTTCACCATCACAACATATGTCCCAGCGGACCCTGGACATAGTAGATCCTGCTGATATGAGTCAATGATAAAATCCCATTTTTTAATTTATTTGTTTTATTTTTTTCTTGAAAAATTGCAAAACATGAGGTAAAACACGAAGGCTTCTGAAAATGACTGCATATCCATTTTATTCTAGTCTCCTTCTTCTTAGCTTTTTACTACTATGCTTTCAACAACTGCCATGACACTTGATGGCACATACACCTCCTATAGGTGGTTGTTGAGAGCATCTGTAATTGGGTGCAGTTTGTGAAGCAGGTCATTGCCAGGTTCTCCTATAGCCATGGCTTTCGAAGTGTCATTGCAGTGTTATCTTTTCGGTCAGTTTTTTGAATCTGGTTTTAGTCATTAGGTCTTGAATTGAACCAACAGCCAGATTGGGGTCAACGGATCTATAAAGCCATCATGCCGGTAAGACGTGTTTACCCATCAGTATGTGCACAGCAATTTATGCCTTTATTTCCTCTGTCTTCTAGTGAAAGTAAGACCAACCAACCAGCTTCCTTATACTGTATCTTCTGATAATCTTCCCTCTGTGTTTTATGCAGTGCTTCTGGGTTGCATAAAGATTTCATTTGATCCTTTATAGTTTGCAACATCTCTTCCATATATACTGACAGAAAATTACTTCTCTGAGTGGGCAAAGTCAGCGTAAAAATTGGGCATGTTGACTAAGTGAGGGCAGTTATATTTTCAAAGTAGGAGACATCCTCACTCCATTCAGCTTCATCACAGTCACCATCACCTACCCTCTCCTTTCCTCTGCATCATCCATTGCTTCCTCACCCTCTTCTATGCTGTCAGTGTTGTCGTCCCCACCTTCAGAACTTGATTCAGAGTCAACATCATTGAAAAGGCTTTCAAATGTATCATCACCTTCCTCACCTGACTTTTCTTCATTGTTGGGCAGAGAAAAAAATAATCTAGAAGTTCCTGGGGGTCTCTTTGCCATTTCTAAAACAGAGGGATGTACCAGAAAAAAATAATTGTTTGTCTTACAAAAATAGGATAATAACTATGACATCCTTCCAAGCAAACATGAGAATACAGAAGGGGAAAAAACTGCCTAGGTCAAGCCTATTTCCCAAATGAATAAAAACAAGGAAATCTGAATCTCAAGAAAATTACCACTACTATATATTCTTCACTACTGAAAAAGCAGTACTTAAAGCACAAATAAATAAAACTAAATGAATTTGAATCTCAGGAAAATTACCCCTACTATGCATTCTTCATTACTGCAAAAGCAGTACTAACAGCTAAGAAGTAGAAACAGCTGCCATGGAATATGGCCACCCTGCTCACAGCAGTGCATTCCACCTGTTATAAGTGGAAGCAATGATTGGGTCCTAAGATTTAATGCAGGTAAGAATAGCTTACAGGAGTTCGAGCCTCGTAAAAAGTATCACTGCAATGCATTATTCCATATTGCAAAGGCATTACTTACTGTTCTGAAGCTAGAAAAGCAGTCCTGAAAGACTGCTGAGCAAAGACTCAAAACAGAGCAGGGAGCCAGTAACACCTGGTAACAGTGAATGACATCAGGGAGAAAATGGCCACTGTGACTGAATGAAAACTAGAGGTAGCTTATTCTCATGGTAAGTACATTCTCATGAGCACATAGTAACTGGAAACATAGTGAGGAAGCTTATGTCACAGAAATAATGGTAAACTTGTCAAAAGCAAAGAAAATTCACACATCTGGGAGACATCACCTAATGCAATGCCCAATCTATACAATAATGAGGCTCCAACTCAGGGTTCTTGAGTTTCAGGCAGTTCAAAAGGCTCCCACCTTGAGGTTAAACAGGTTAAAATCAGGCTACTGCCTTCTCAAAGAACTCCAGAGGCATAGAAAGTGGTTGGGATACCTTTTGTCCATGGGTCACCAAAGGGTTAAAAGTCTCACCATTGGCTTAGCAAGGAAAAATAAAAACAAAATTAATACATGGCACATATAAACACATCATGATGAAAAGCACAAATTTTGAGGGTAAAGAGAAGTCACTAAAAGTTTTAAGAGAGTAAAGGAGAGTAATAATTTCCCTACAAATCAAAAACAATTAGAATAACATAGAATTCAAATACACCATATTGATTTTAACTAACATTTTAAAATATGAATTATTTTGTACATAAAATCTATTCAATTCTCTACATTTTATGTTTAATAATCCTTTGTGTTTTTTAAATAGTTTTACTAGGCATGTTTGCTTTCCTGAGATATACATTGTATGTTGTGTATATTTCCGGATTTTACACCAACTGAATCATTCTCTGTGTATGCATCTATGACTTGCTCTATCCTACTCAAAATTACACTTGTGAGATTATATTTATGTGTGTAATAACCATTTTTGATGGTTAAGGTTGTGTATCAACTTGCCTAGGCCATTATTCTCAGAGGTTTTGCAGTTATGATGTAGTCTGGCAGCTATGTAATGATGTAATTACCTCCATAATGAAATCTGATATAATATAATCACTTCCATGATGAGATCTGCTATGAACAGCCAATCAGTTAAAGGAAGTTTCCTTGGAGGTGTGGCCTGCATCCAATACATGTGGACTTTCTGGCAAAGCTTGCTGGCTTTTACTTGCTCTGGATCCTGCATCTGATCTCTGGTTCTTGGGACTTGAGCTAGAAGCTTACTTGCTGAATTTGGGATCTGTCAACCTCCGCAGCCTGTGAGCCAGCAGCCTGCAGTTTTACCTGCCGACTTTACGATTGTCAGACTCCACAGCCTGTAAATCAGTAGCCTGCTGTCTTACCTGTTGATCTTGGGATTCATCAGCTCATACAATCTGTGAGCCAGAGGTCTGCCATCTGACCTGCCAATGTTGGGTTCGTCAGCCCCTGCAGCTGTGTGAGTCAGGAGACGCCTCTAGCCTGACCCACGGATTTGGGACTTTTTAGCCTCTTCAACTGTATAAGCCATTTCCTTGATATAAATCTCTCTCTCTCTCTGCCTTAGATGTAAATTTTAACCCACATATATTTAATATATTTATTGATATGTTTGAATTTATGTCTGTCATTTTCAATCTATCTCTATATGTCAGATATCTTTTTGGTTCCTCTGTTTTTCGTTACTGCTTTCTTTTAAAAATACTTCTAGTATATCATTTTAATTTCTGTGTTGATATGTTACACATTTGTTTGAGTTGTTTTAATTGTTTTTTAGAGGTCATTATATTTACCACAATCTACTTCAATTTTAGACTAAAACAGTTTCGACCCTCACCCCCTATGCTCTCATTCCAATGAAAATTTCATCTGTATATGTTATAAAACCAACAATATAGTATTTGTCATGGATTGAATTGTGTCCCCCCAAAATATCTGTCAACTTGGCTGGGTCATGATTCCCAGTATTGTATAATCGTGTACCATTTTGTAATCTGATGTGATTTCCTTATGCGTTGTAAATTCAATCACTATGATCTAATAAGATGGATTAGTGGCAGTTATACTGACAAGGTATATAAGATTGGATAGTGTCTTAAGCCAATCTCTTTTGAGATATAAAACAGAGAAGTGAGCAGAGACACACGGGAATCTCATACCACCAAGAAAGCAGTGCTGGGAGCAGAGCATGTCCTTTGGACCTGAGGTTCTTGTGCAGAGAAACTCCCAGACCAAGGGAAGATTTATGACACGGACTTCCTCCAGAGTTGAGAGAGAAAGCGTTCCCCTGGAGCTAATGCCCTGAATCTGGACTTGAAGCCTACCGGACTGTGAGAGAATAAACTTCTCTTTGTTAAAGCCACCTACCTGTGGTATTTCTGTTAGAGCAGCACTAGATGACTAAGACAGTATTCCTATTTTGCTTTATGAAATCTCATGCTTTGGGGAGGTGGAGCAAACATGGTACCATAGACAGACACACCTTCTGACCCTCTGCAGCAAAGACCCTAGAAACTAAGTAAAACAGACACAAACATCAAGCCTGGAACCCTAAGCATCAAATAAAGAGACAAAGAATTAGATCAAACACTGAATGGAAGAAGAAACTGACAGAAAACTTAAGAACAAGGAGAGATATGGAGTGACAGTCCCCTGTCAACTAACACAGCACACTGTTGCCATCTTGGAACATAGCCAGCAAAGGCCCTGGACAGGGACTACAGGAAGGCAACTTTTCAGAGCTCTGAACAGGAGACAGGACACCCAGTAACGAGAGAAACATGCTTTCCAATCCCTCACTCTTCTGCCCCATATGCCACCTCCAACACTTCCCTATGTGCCATGCCATGCAGTTTGGCTAGAGAGCCACTGGCCTACAGTCACCCTGAATACACCCCGCTCTACCCGCTGGCTATTGCTACACCATTTTTCTCTCTTTTTCTCCCTTTCTTCCTCCTGCCTAACCTCAATGCCACCTCCACCCCTTCCCAACAGGCCACACCACGCCACTTGGTTAGAGAGCCACTGGCCCAATGCCACTCCACCCCACCCCCAAACACTGGCTCCCACTGTGCCACTTTTCTTCCTTTTTCCCCCGTTCTTCCTTTTATTTCTCCTTCCCACCTAACTCCATATGCCCTCTCCACCCCTTCCTGATGGGCCATGCCACACTGCTCAGCTAGAAAGTCACCGGCCCACCACCACCTCAGTGTCACCCCACCCCCACCTACCATTTTTTATTTTATTTATTTTTATTTCTTCTTTTTTCTTTTTTGTACTTTCTTCCTTTTCTTTCTCCCTCCCATCTAACCCTATTTGCTACCGTTACCCCTTCCTGCTAGAGAGCAACTAGCCCACCAATGCCCCAGGTCTGCCCAGCCCCCACCCACTGGCATCCACTGCCCTGTCAACTTTTGTTTTTCTCTTTATTTCTTTTTTTCCCCCTACCACCTAGCCCTGTAAGTCACCTCCCCTTCTTTGCCACTGGACCCTAGTTCTGCACCACCCCCACTCACTAGTCCCCACTACCATTTTTTCTTCTTTTTATCTTTTCCCCTTTATTAATTTTCTTTCTCCCTCTCAAGTATCCCCATATGCTACTTTCTCCCCTTCCTGCTGGCCCCCACTGCATTGCCGTGGATAGAGAGCCGTGGGCTCACAAATCCACTACTGACCCAGATTCACTCTGCCCCCACCAACCGGCCCCCACTGTGCTGTAATTTATTTTATTCTATTTTCTTTTTCTTTCTTTCTGCTTCCCACCTAGCCCTGTACACCGTCTCGCCCCCTTTCTGTCGGCCCCAAGGTCCACCCCTCCCCTACCTACCAGCTACCGTTTTTTTTTCTTTCTCTCTCTTTTCTTTTTCTTTTCTCAGAGGCTATAGTTTTAGAATGTTCTCTGAAGTGATCAGCTGAAGAAATACAACTCAGTTCTCTAATCACATTTATTATTAATCACTCCCCACCAATGCAATTAATTAGGAAATTGACTAAATTGTAACTTAGTTGAGGGTGTTACTCTGGCCTTGTTCATCTTTTTTTCTTGCCTAAACACACACACACACACACACACACACACTCAAACACCTCAACACACACAAGGTAATTTACTAAATGTTGTTTAATAATTTTTTGTTGAAGAAATGTATTCATATACTGTTTGTATTTTCTGATCATTTTATCTTAAAGTGAAATGCATTTTCCACAATTACAAATTCATTTCCTATACAACTACACTTACTAATCGAAAACATGAGACCGAATTCTTAAATTCTAATACAAAAAAGTTCAAAAGCATCCGAAATCATCTGGATAAGTCTTAAAGATTTTGTTTGTTTATTCTAAGCCAAGCTGAGCAGATAGGATATAAATTCCAATGAGCAAAGTAACATTATTTTCTTCAGACCCAGGCCTGCCCTGCCATACTAGCTAATGCTTTTTTACTATGGTTTTGCTATTATAAAAAATGCAAGGAAATCATTACTTTCCTGTAACAATTTGTATGGATTTATTACTTAATTAGTTTTTTTTTTTTAACCTTTATTTGACAGGGGTTATTGAGTACAGTTAATGCCTCTATAAAACTGGAACAAAATGTAAGTAATCTTTTATGGTGCCCCACATTAAAATGCAATATAACCAGACAGTAAAATGTATTAACACACCTCAGAGAGTTTTCAATTTGTCATATCTTTCAAACATTTGGAAGATGTGTATTCGAGAAATGATTTCTTTCCTGTGAAGGAGCAAAACCGCTCAACAAAAATGAGATTAATTATTTCTACCAAATTGAAAATGGTCAATACCTACACAACACACATTAAATTGTACTGAAACTAAGGAGCTTTATGAGCAAACAGAAATGAAGACTAGATAATTACTAGAGAGAGTAATATGAACTATAAACCAGTGAATATTGCAGATAATTTATTGATAAGACTAGCCCCAAATCTGATGCATGGTTAGAGCTCAGTAATGCAATTAGTGATGTTGTGGTTATTATCTTCATATTTATCCTATTACCTAGTAGCGACTGGTAGGAAAAGGACCTATGGAGTAGTCACAACAGAAAGAGACAACCATATCCTAAGATAAAGCTAAAGCTATTTATGAAAATATGAACATACATTTGAATATGAATTTTTTTGACCATAAAATGGACATTATAGGTTGCACTAGTGTCAGACATTCCTCAGGTACCCCGACATTGAGATGGCAAAATCCTCTTTTGGCATCTGACACTAATCTATGATTAGCTCGTTAGCTTCTCAGTGAGCCCCTGCTGGTGATTTTCCTTTCACACAGTTTTAATGTCATGTTAGTCTTCTAGCTGTTGGTATTATGTCCACATATGCTTTATAATTGGACTTAATAGAGCTATGGAGCTCTGTGGCACTGAGGTTAAAAGAGCTTGGCTGCTAACCAGAAGGTCGGCAGTTCAAATCCACCCGCTGCTCCTTGGAAACCCTATGGGGCAGTTCTACTCTGTCCTATAGGGTCACTATGAGTTGGAATCGACTTGATGGCAACGGGTTTGGTTTTTGGTTTGAACAGAGACACACTGTGAAGTAGTTTTGCTGTAGACAGAGCTGTAGGTAGTAGTTGTGCTGTAGAGTTTTGGTTTGGTTCCTTTGCTTGTGAAGTGTCTGGCTTTATGAAGATTTCAGAGATTTAAAAATCATTCTGACAAAACAAGACACAATATATTTTTAAAATTGAAATAAAAAAAGTATGCTTTCCAACTGCCATAGAATTAAATTGGAAGTCAACACAATGAGATTTAGAAAGTACACTAACGTGTGGGAATTCAATAACACATTTCTAAATAACCAATGGGTCCGGAAGAAATTATAAAAGAAATTTAAACCCTGATACCCAAATTAGGAAATAAATCACGAGAAAGGAAATTTACAGACCAATTTGCGTTATGAATATAGATTCAAAAATCCTCAACAAAATACTAGCAAGCTGTATCCAGTAACATATAGAAAGGATTATACACCATAAGGAAGTAGGATTTATTCCAGGACTTCAAAGTTGGTGTAATCTATGCAAACGAATCAATATAATGCATCATATTAGTAGAATAAAAGATGTAAACCACAAAAGCATTTCTATAAGCTCAGAATAAGCATTTAGCAAAATCCATCATCTTTTCATGATAAATTAGGACTAGAAGGGACATTTCTGAACCTGATAAAGAGCATCACAGAAAAAACCGACAACTAACATCATACTAAATGGTGAAAGACTTTATGCTTTTTACCTAAAATCAAGAACAAAACAAGGATGCTCAATTTTTCCACTTCTAGTCAACATTGTACTGAAGGCTTGTGCCAGGGCAACTATGCAAGAAAAAGAAATAAAACTTATCTAGACTGAAAAGCAAGAAGTAAAACTATAATCTCTGATGACATGATTATGCATATAGAACATCCCAAGAATCCATAAAAAAATAGAACTCAGAAACAAGTTGAGCCAGGCAATATAATACAAGGTCAATATGCAAAAATTAGCCCTAAATCTCTACATTGGCAATAAACAATTAGAAAATAAAATCAGGAAAAAATCCATGTAAAATGGCATGAAAGAATGAAATATTTATGAAGAAATGTACACAAAAATCTTAAGACTTGTACACTAAAAACTATGACACATTGTTTTAAAAAAATTAACAATTTAAATAAAGGTAAAGACATTCCATGTTCATGCATTGGAAATTTAATACTGTTAAGATGGCAATACTCTTCAAATTCATCTACAGATTAAATGAAATCAATATCAAAGTTTCACTGACTTTAGGGCAAATATTGACAATGTGATGCTAAAATTTATATGGAAACGCAAGGGCTCCTGAATAGCCAAAAAAAAAAAAAAAAAAAAAAAAAAAAAACCAAGAGAAGAACGAAGCTGGCAGACTCACACTTCTTGATTTCAAATCTTACTACAAAACTACAGCAGTCAAAACAAAGTGGTACTGATACAAGGATAGACATATATATCAATTTAATGGAATTAAGAGTCCAGAAATAGACCAAATATGTATGGTCAGTTCATTTTTGGCACTTCAAATTTAGATATGCCAGGCCAAATTGATCTTTAAAAGCTATCCTATTTTTAATAGTTCTATTAGCAGTGTGTAAGACCCTACCTCAGTCTTGCCTAATCTAAGCTTATCTATGTAAAATCTTTGTCAATTAGTTTTCCAACAAGGTGCCAACACAACTCAGTATGAAAAAGTAGTCTTTTCAACAAATGGTGCTAGGATAATTGGATATCGATGCCAAAAAAAAAAGAAATCAGACCCCTTACTCTTGATTCAAATTAATTTAAATTGAATCAAAGACTTAATGTAAGACCTAAAACTATAAAATTCATAGAAATATAGGTGTAAATCTTTAAGACCGTGGATTAGGTAATGATTTCTTGGATATAACACAAGCATATAGGCAACAAAATTAAAAAATATCAATTGGACATCATCAAAATTACAAACTTTCGTGCTTTAAGGGACATCACCAAGAAAGTAAAGAGACAACCCATAGAAGGGGAAAAATATTTGCAAATCATGTATCTGATAAGGGATTTGAATCTAGAATGTATAAAGAACCCTTACAACTCAATAATGAAAGACAACACAATTAAAATCTTAGCAAAGGATCTGAATAGACATTTCATCAAGGAAGATACACAAATCGCCAATAAGCGTATGGAAAGATGCTCAACGTCATCAGTCATCAGAAAAATTCAAATCAAAACCATAATGAAATACTACTTCACACCCAGTGGGATCACTAGAATCAAAAAGTCAAGTAATAACAAGTGTTGATGAGGAGAAATCGGAACCCTCATACATTGCTGGTGGGAATGTAAAATTGTGCAATCACTTTAGAGAACATTCTTGCATTTCCTCAAATAATTAAACATAGAGTTACCATATGTCCTATCAATTCTAGTCTAAGATATATGCCCAAAAGAATTTAAAAAAAAAAGTATACGTGAATATTCATTGCAGTATTATTCATAATAGATACAGTAAAAACAACCTAAGTATCCATCTCCTGATAAACAGAAAAACAAAATCTGCTATATCCATACACTGGAATATTAGTTGGCAATAAAAAGGAATGTATTGCTGATATATACACCCTGAAAATATGATGCTAAGTGAAAGAGCTAGTAACAGAAGACCACATATTATATGATTCAATTTATATGAAATATCCCCAATAGGCAAATCTAGGGATAGAAAGTAGATTAATGGTTGCCTAGGGCTGATGGGGTGTCCCTGTGTGGTGCAAACCATTAAGCACTCAACTACTAGTTGAAAGGTCAGAGGTTCAAACCTACCCAGACGTGCCTTGAAAGATAGGCCTAGCGATCTGCTTCTGAAAGGTCACAGCCTTGAAAATCCTATGGTGCAGTTCTATTCTGCGTACATGGGGTCACTAGGAGCCAGAATCAGCTGGAGGGCAACTAACAACACAACAACAGGGCTGGTGGGGAGGAGAAAGGAGGGAGAGTCACTGCAAGTGAATACAAAGTTTCTTTCTGGAGTGATGGAAATATTATACAATTAGATTATTGTGCTGTTTGCACAACTATGCCAATAAACTGAAACCATCGAATTGTACACTATAAACAGGTGACATTTATGCTATATAAATTACATCTCAATAAAGCTGTTTTTAAACGTACACTACACTGCCACTTTCTTCCTTCATTTCTCCAAGAATTAGTCTTGCTATTCTTAGGTATTGGTAAGTTACTGCTTCATCTCATTTGCACAGTGGTTAGTTTCTGAAGGGCAAGAATTGCAAGTAAGTCTTCCCTGTACTGTCTGGCTGTCCTGTTGGATGCCTTACATATAGTAAGGGCTCAATTTGTGAATCCATAATTATATGATTAAATACTTGAGTTATACAACGCTACTCTTCTGTTGATGATAAAGGGATCAGTCCCTGGAGAAGGACATCACGCTTGGTAAAGTAGAGGGTCAGAGAAAAAGAGGAAAACCCTCGACGAGATGGACTGACACAGTGGCTGCAACAATGGGCTCAGGCATAACAAACAATTGTGGGGATGGCCCAGGACCGGGCAGTGTTTTGTTCTGTTGTACATAGGGTTGCGATGAGTCAGAACCAACTCCACGACACCTAACAACAACACTCTTGGAATGAAATTCTTGGAATTCTTTTAATGAAATTAGCTGTTATGAAATTCTTTTAATGAAATTAGCTGTTATGAATTGAATTGTGTCCCCACTCCAAAAAAAAAAGAAAAAGATATGCTGAAGTCCTAACCCCGTACCTATAAATATGACTTTGTTTGTTGAATTTGAGTGTTTCTTTGAAGATATTATCAGTTAGCAAAGTCTAAAGGGAATAGGGTGGATCCTAAACCTATATGATTGGTGTTTTGTGAAAGAGGAGAACAGATGCAAGAAAGAGACACACACAGGGGAAAAGCACCAGGTGAAGATACATCTACAATCAACAAAGGAACACTAAGTATTGCCAGCAGCCACTAGAAGGAATTGACACAGCTGATACCCTGATTTGGACTTCAGCTTCCAAAGCTGTGAGACAATAAATTTCTGTTCCTTAAAACCATTCACTTTGTCGTATTCTGTTATACAGTCTTAGGAAACTAGATATTAGCCAAGCTGCAAATAATATTTGAGGCCTACAACATAATATACAAATAATGACAACTCTAATCTATCAAAATAGGCAATTGTAGACATTTCCTGAAAAGCTGAGTTCTAAAATGATGGCTATATTATACAGAAGAATTTGGTATATTAAAAATAAATTTATGTAAAATATCTTTTAAAATGGAGAAAACAATAACGTGCTTCGATCCTGAGTGAAAATACTCAGAGAAACCTACAGAGGCCTGAAGAAAAGACGCTGAAATCAAGAGATATTTTATTTGTACCTATTTTATTGTGTGGTATCTGATAAAAACAGTTTTATTTTTAAAGAATCCTATGTTCAAGAAATTCGGGCAAATTACAGGTGCGAGATAATATAGACCACAGAACCTCAGATTCTCAATGATTTAAGATAAAATGAGACAAAAGCAAAAGATCACTAGGTAGGATCTTTTGTGCAGACTTGTGCTCTTGAGGACTGTTTACCACATCTCGGATTCAGGGCTGAGTGGTCACAGTAACTACATGTGCATACCACGTCTGGTGAATGGCAAGCTGACTGTCCAGAATAAATTATCTCCCTTCTGATGTGTGGACGTTTTGACACTATGAAGAATATTCCCTTCAGAAAATTCACGTGAGAACACAATGCCTCTTTTTTATACAAACAGATGAAAAAAATAGGAGGCCACTCCAACTCATTTTATGGAATTAATATAATCTTGATTCCAAAACCAAAAAATAGTACAAGGAAATAAAACTGAGATCAATCTCATTTATGAGTATAAATGTAAAACTTAGTGATAAAATATTAGAATATTCTAAACAATGTGAAAAATAAATCTTTATTTTCAGTAATAGAAGATCAATGAATGTAAACCTCTTCATTATCAGATTAAAGCAAACAAATCATATGATTAAACAAGTGGATGCAGAAAAATAATACAATAAAACTAACACATATTTATTATGAAATTTAACATAAATTAAGAATACAAAGAAATTTCCTTCTGTCAATAAAGGTGACTATCATAAAATTATGGCAAGCATTGCAAATAATGGCAATCAGGTCAGCAAGGGAATGCACGCTGTCGCCATTGCCTGTGAAGTTCTAGCTAAGAAAACGAGAAGAAAGGAAGGGACTACAAAAAACAGAATGACATTACAGAAGTACAAACTCTCTCCCCTCCCCCAATGCCAAACAAAATTGTAGAGAGAAAAACCAAATGACTAAGTGGACAAAATCTTAGCATTGATAAAAGACTTCATTCAGCAAAGGGATCAGAAACAAAATGAATATCTGAAAGATTAACAGCAATCCCATATATCAGCAATAACCAAATAAAACATTTAATAGAATAAAGTATCCTATTTATACTGACAACATCCTTTAGTGGTCTGTTAAGATTTAAAATAGTAAGATAAAGGCAGCATAAACAAAGTTAATATAATGGCCCAGAATAGCAGGAAATATTTTTGAAGCATGTATCTAACAAAATAGTTTTACTTGGAATATATATTATATATACCAAAAACAAAAACAACACAAAACCCAGTTTGAAAGGATTCTGACTCCTGGCAACCCCATGTGTTTTCAGAACAGAACTGTACTCCACAGGGTTTTCAATGGCTGAATTTTTGGAAGCAGATAGACAGGTCTCTCTTCCAAGGTGCCTCTGGGTGATTCAAACCACCAACCTTTTGCTTAGTAGCTGTGTGTTTAACCATTTGTGCCACCCAGAGACTCCTTATTATATATACAATCACCTACAAATGATTATGAAAGAAGATAATCACTGTCCAGGAAAGTTGGCAAGGGCTATTCCTAGTCAATTTTCAGAAGAGGAGATCAGAATGGTCAAAGCACCTATATGCTTAACTCCACTAGTAGAGAAGGAAATATAAATTTATATGAAAACAAATCACTTTACATCAATATAATACACAAAAATCCACGTCTGATAAAACCAAGTGTTGCTAAAGATGGAAACATGAACTACAACACTTCAGGTGGGGGTGTCAATTAATGCAACTGTTTTGGAGAACAATTTAGACATCAGGAAATTCCTGTTGTGATTTGACTTCAGCTGTATAAAGGAGAGAATCCTTTCTCCATACAGCCCCCAAACTCAAATTAAGCCAGGCTTAGGTTCTTATGTTTGGGGTAATGGTATTGGTGGCGTGCAACAGGGAAATGGGAAGAGCATAGGGGAGAAGAAGGGTGCATGAGTGCAAGAGGGTAGCACCTTCTTGTGGAAACCTGGATATAGACTCTGGGTCTTCAAGTCTCAGTATTCTCTCAGCTCAGTCCCACAGGTTCAGACCAACAAAATGCATTAACTAAGCAGGAAATTAGTGGAATTATTGCTAATGTGCTGGAAGGACTTGGAATTGCCTCCATTAATATTTAAGAAGCCCTGGTGTTGCAGTCGTTAAAACACTTGCTGCTAAACGAAAGGTCGGCAGTTGGAACCCACCAGCCTCTCTGCGGAAGAAAGATTTGGCAGTCTGCGTCTGTAAAGATTTTCAGCCTTGGACACCCTATGGAGGAGTTTCACTCTGTCCTATAGTGTCACTATGAGTAGGAATTGACTCAACGGCAGGAGGTTTTTCAATTGAGTAAGACGGGATTTCGTGGTTTCTGATTAAACTGAGGTTGTTCTTTTCCTATGTTCCAATCATTTCACTTCTAGGAGCATGTTGCAGAAACTTTGTCATCTGTGTGCAAGGAAGCATATATAGGGAAGTTCACTCTAGTAAGTAGTGAAAAATTGGAAATAACTTAAATTCTGATCAGCAGAAATGGACAAATGAAACATTGAATATTAATACAATAAAATTTTTAGAATTTAAAATAAGTGACATATCTACAAATATCAAATGAACAAATCTCCATTGAAAATGCAATTGCAAAATAATATATACATTTTATAACATTTACCCGTATCCGTCGCCGTCGAGTTGATTCCTACTCATAGCAACCCTGTAGCGCAGAATAGAACCGCACTATAGGCTTTCCAAGGAGCAGCTGGTGGATTTGAACTGCTGACCTTTTTGTTAGCATCAGAGCGCTTAACCACATTTAAGTAATCTTTCAATATACAAAATATGTATTTTGTTTACACACATGTAATAAAAGTATAAGGACAGATGATATCTCCAGAAAATTAATTTCAGGGGAGATATTTTGAAATATTTAACATTTGATATACTGCAGAAACTCATCAATCAGAACAGAAGCTGGCAATGCATTGGAGCAAAGTTCTTGAGGCTCATTGCTGGAGCAGACATAATTCTTTCAGTTGAAATTTCCTGGGGATAACCAGTGGATCAGAATGAAGAGTCTGAATGACCAAGAAGCAGTCTGGCACCTGGGAAGGAAGAGGGGTGGACAGATTCCAGGGTATTTTATTTTATCAACTGCCATGTTATTGTTGTTAGGTGTTCTGGAGTCAGTTCCAACTCATAGCTACCCTATGTACAACAGAATGAAAAACTGCCTGGTCTTGTGCCATCCTCACAATTTTTGCTACGCTTGAGCCCATCTTTGCAGCTACTGAGTCAGTCTATCTCATGGAGGGTCTTCCTTTCTTTCACTCACACTCTACATTACCAAGCATAATGTCCTTCTCCAGTGACTAGTACCTCCTAATGACATAGTAAAGTACATGAGATGAAGCCTTGTCATCCTTGCTTCTAAGGAGTATTCTGGCTGTACTTCTTCCAAGATAGATTGTTCATACTTCTGGCAGTCCACGGTTTATTCTACATCCTTTCAAACACCGTAATTCAAAGGTATCAATTCTTCTTAAGTTTTCCTGATTCATTGTTCAGCTTTCACATGCATATAAGGTGATTGAAAATACCATGGCTTGGTTCAGGCACACCTTAGTACTCAAGGGCAAGACGACCAGATAGAACACAGAAATACAAATCTCTGAATGGGAATTGTATCATGGCTCTCCTGTTTACAGGATCTAGAGTACAAAAGTGGCAGCCAGGAGCAGAGTAAAAGGGATAATAATTTGGAAGCATTTCCATTTACATCAGAAACAAATAAAGCCATTATCATCACTTGTATTGAACAAAGGGAGGTACCTAGCCAATGCAATAAAACAAGAAAAAGGAATACATATGTATAAACAGACGAAAAGAAGAGGTTAATTTGTCCTTACTGGGAGATAATAAAATGTTAAACATACAGTATAAAAGAGATTACATTCAATAAGAACAGAATTGACATAAATAACGATGAAAAATGATTTTTTGGAAAAAAAATGGGTATAAATCCCAAATTATTAGTTATGGAAGGAAGCACTTCAAATTGCAATTTTCATGTTCATGGCTGGAAATAATTGCTACCAAAAATGTAACAACTATCTCTAAGTTAACCTATATATTTAATGCAATTCCAAACAAAATTCCAAAAAATGTTATCATGGAATTTATGGAGCTGGTTCTAATATTTATATGGAAGAACAAAGGATAAAAGGATTAGTATTTGGGGGAAAAAAGCAACAACAACTTGGGATCATGCCTTACAATATACAAAGATTTATTATAGAGACATATTACTTAAGTGTGAGGTAGTGACATAATAATAATAATAAAAGAAACGTACAGAGAACCATGAAACAGAGGCACACATTGGTGGAGATAAGTGGCATTATAGATCAGTGGGAAAAAAATAGAATGTATAAGACACGATGCTAAGACAAATGGTTGTTCATTTAAAAGAAGAAAATTAAATTGGGCCCCTAATATACCATTAATTAAAACAAACTTAATATTTAAAAAATAAACACATAAGGTATTATGTTTCAGGTGCTGTTCTACGTGCTTTATGTATATTAACTACCATTGATTAAAACAAACTTAATATTTAAAAAATAAACACGTAAGGTATTATGTTTCAGGTGCTGTTCTAAGTGCTTTATGTATATTAACTCACTTAATTCTTATAACTACTTTTTGACATGGGCGTTATTATACATTTAACAGACAATTCAGCTAAGCAAAAATTTAAATGTACAGGATCTATTTTTGTGACTTCTGGGTAGGTAAGTGTATCTTTGGCGTCCTGGTGGCACAGTGGTTAAGAGCTCGGCAGCTAACAAAACGGTCAGCAGTTCAAATTCACCAGTCACTTCTTGGAAACCCTATGGAGTAGTTCTACTCCGTCCTATAGGGTCACTATGAGTCAGAATCAACTCGATGGCAATGGGTTTGGTCTGGGTTTGGAAGTATATCTTTAAAAAAGTACAAAAAACTAATATAAAGAAAAGAATACACATTGGACTACATTAAAATAGAAACTTCCGTTTTACAAAAGTAAGACAATATTTAGAAGAAAAATCAAAGTTTGAAAAGGAGATATTTTGATGACTATTATTAATAAAAAGATAGTATGCAGAATTTGTAAAGAACTACTAAAAATCCTAAAGAAAAAAATAGGCAAAGCAGGAATTTCACAGAAAAATAATCAAAAATGGCTAAGAAATATATGAAATATGCTAAGCTTCTGTAGCAATGAGAAGCAAGGATGGTGAGACTTCATCTCATGTAATTTGGACATATTATCAGAAGGGACAAGTCCCTGGAGAAGGACATCGTGCTCGGTAAAGTAGAGGTCAGCCAAAGAGAGGAAGACCCTCAATGGGATGGATTGAGACAGTGGCTGCTACAATGGGCTCTATACTCAAACCATTGTGAGGATGGCACAGGACCAGGCAATGTTTCTTTTTGTTGTACATCAGGTCACTATGAGTCAGAACTGACTAGATGGCACTGAACAGCAGCAGCAGCAATGAAGAAAAGCAAATGAAAGCCATTGTGGGATTCAATTTAACATTCATCAGACTATCAAAAGTTAAAAGCTGAAAAATTGCAAATATTGGGAAGGATAAGGTTAAGTTGAAATTCTCATGTACTTCTTGTGGAGGATAAATTTGATTAGAGCGATTAGGCAGCATCTCATGACACTGAAGAAGGGAAAGCTCCTTCCCGTAGACTATGAGAAAATTATTTCTAACAGGAGTTGGATCTTCCATCCCTAGTCTTACTTCACACCCACAGTAGAAACAACACACACATTCATACAGAGAGTGGCTCCTAAGTTACATATTTAGTATTATATGAAATAAATTAGAGGTTAATTTTGTATGTATGAAACTCTAAACTGTTAGGAAATATCATGGGCAGTCACAAATCCCATTGAAACTTGTTCACAAAAGATGTCAATGTTTAAAAACTGTTACTTCTAAGTGCCTCCCAAAGTTATTCTTTGAGGTGGAAACTGGCTCTCTGGAACACAACTTTTCCTATGAAGATATCTAATGTCCCGCAAATCAATGGAAGGAAGGGACCTATTAACTTCAGTTTCACTGGGACAAAGAACACTCCTTCTGCAACCCATTGTCGGTTCTAAGTGAAATACGGGACCTGGGTCTCTGCTCTCTCAAAAGTAGGCTCACAGTGATGAAGTGTAGTAAACGGTTGAACCACGTTCCTACACATGATGCCAACTCCCTAAAGAAGGCTTATGCTGCCTGCCTCCTTGAGGTCTTCTGAGGATAAGGCCTGTCATGCAAGATTCTACTCTAGTTCATTGGTATGATGGAATAATTGAGGGCTGACTGAGGTAAATTTGTATGTGATAATAAGGACATTGTCTTGGTCGGTGTTCTCCAGAGAAACAGAGAAGATGAACACATCCTCTATAATTTTTTCATCCACACATTTAACCATCCAGAAAAGGGCTGTTTTTCAGTAAAAATATCTGGTTGAAGATACTGTTGCCATGAAGAAGTTTCAGTCTTCTGAAGTAGACGTTTCCTCAACACAGATATCTAAATATCAGCCAGTACCCAAAAGAAGATTAAGGCACATTTTGTATGAGCAATAAATACCCGTTTAAAACTGATAATGCACGTTCAGATGTAAAAGCAGTTGTGTTTTTGGTTTCAGATGGGACACATTACTTGGGTTAGGTTAGTGTGAGGGATCCATTGCTTAGTTAGCTCCAATTTATTTCTTTATTTTAGATCTCTGGGACCAATTCAAAACACATTTAATGAGAAATCCATTCCTGGCCTTTTCTCCAGAGCTTCATAAAGACATTTCAGAGTGGCAAATTGCCTGCTGCAAGAAGTAATGATTTTAAAATGAATTTTTGAATAATCATTACTTTTCCACATGAGAGAAAAAGTTAAAGCTATATATTTGTCTCCACTCAGAGACTTTGCGTGTTTTCCTCAACAGATAAAATGAATATCAGGCACACCTGGGTATTTCCTTTTCTTTAGAGAGGGTCTTTTCCTCTTATTTGATATTTAATTTACATGGTTTTGTCATTAGAACAGTTCTAGAGTAGAAGCCTTCTCAAATAGTTATAAGATCTTCAGTATTTTTAGGGCCCACTGACTCCAGGTTAGTATTCCAGATAGAAAATCCCCCATTATGTGCCCATCAAGCACCTTCTTCATCCCATCCTTGTGCTCTGTGCTCTAGGCAAACTGGTCTTGTGTCATGTCTTTTACTATTAGATTGAACCAGATAAGATAACTGATACTTGAGTGTTTGGATCTAAAAAATGGCAGTTTTGTATGACTCAGTGCTCTTTCCCAAAAGAAGGCCTGGGAAGTTTGTTCCCCACATCCACCTTCTACCTAGTCAACTCATGTGCACCATTCAGTTTGGAGTTCCATTGTGGAATCCTCATAGAAGCCGTCTGGGATCACTGAGTTTAGCTCAGTTCCTTCCTCACACACCCTCCTACCTTCCTTAAGATCTTCTGATGTGATTATTAAATTCATGTCTCCCTTCTCCAATAGACTGTGAAACTATCACATTAGGGACAGTGTTCCCTTGCTTACTTCTTTATACGCAAACCTAGGAAATAAGGCTGGTATCCCATAGACTGTGTAAATTTTAACGCATAGAAGAAAAATTAAGCTTATAGTCTCCACCATAGACTTTATATCTGAAAGAGGTGCTTGTGATTTTTTATTAAATGAGGAAAAAAATGCTTAAAGTCTATAACTAACTTAAAAAGACATATACTTAGTAAAGGACAGAACCCAGGAGTAAATTTGAGTACTATAATTCCAGGATTTAAGGAGATTTCTACATTATGTAATAATATATAAAGATGACTCAAATATGTTATGAAATAAATGGCTGTACCTTAGAATTCTGTAAAGTGACGGAATGAGAAGAAGTTCTCAGATTTAATAAATTCGTCATTCCCTCTGAACATGTTCACTGAGAACAGGTAGTCCCTGACTTACGACGTATTGAAGTTACAACTAACCACACTTACAAACAACTGTTTTGTTTTTCTTTTTTTTGTACATCTTATCGTTAGTAATATGTATTACATACAACACTGCAGCAAGTAATTTGCTGATGTTTTCACTCTTAGATGTTCACTTACAGATATTCAAAGGTCAAATTTATAAAGATACGATAATAAAAGGCAATAATAATGAAAACTAAAAAAAAGAGCTATTTGACTTACATCAGAACTGACTTAAGACAGAAGCCTAAGAACGGAACCCTGTCTTAAGTCAGGGACCACCTGTACGTAAGGCATCCTGTAATGTACTGGGGCAGATACAAACACCAGCCAGGACCAGGTCCTCATTTAGGATATTCACAACCTAGGAGGGGAGAGAAACCACTGGAATAAAATGTCTTGAGTATCATAAAAGAGTATCCCAGGTTTTCAGAAAAGGATCAGTCATTTGTCATCAGGGAGAATTGTCATCAACTGCCTATTTTTTGAAATTTAAGTGTGTGAGATAAGGGGTCAGCATTTAAATTTATTTATTTATTTATTGAATTTCTAGCCCCATACTAATTATCCTGTGTACATCGATCACTCACTTTATAAGACCTGGATTTTCACTAACTTGAATCTATTTTGTTTATTGTAGGTTATCCTGAGGGGACTCTAAGTGTCCTTGACGTCCTTTGTGTCCAAGAGAAAGGACCTAAGTATCAAATATGAAGTAAAGAAACCCTATGACTCCAATGTTAAAATATCTTTAAGAAAATTCCAGAGAAATTGTGAGTTACTTGTAGTGATTGAAAATTAACTGTACAATAGACAACTTGATGCCCAGAATGAAAATGTCAAGTCCAAGAATTTGATAATGAAGTTTTTACTTCCAACAAGAATTACTAGAATCTGAGCCCTAGTACTAGAGGCATTTTTGAGCAAAAGGTAGGTGTGGCATACCTTGTCTGTTTGACACTGAGTTTGTATTATGTGATTGAAGCACAGAGACTGAGAGGTGAGGAAATTTCTCAGGCTTATTTTTATCTCTGGACATCTATAAAGTCCTGAGAGCTCATCTTTGAATAGGTAGAATAAAGTGAAAACAACAACAATAATAATGGTTATTAATTATGGAGCAATTCCTCAATATCAGACATCATCTTATTATTCCACCAACAACTCAAGGAGATGTTAACCTTGATTATTAACATTTTAAAGATGGATTCAGCATGATTACTCAATGCATTACAAAGCAGGAATATTAACTAGGATCTTTGGTTAAGAGAAAATTGAGCATGTATAGAAATAATACATTGGGAAGAACATTATTGAATATGGTGGATGGGATAATTATAGGTGGAAGGGTAACAGCTGACTATATGATGTCTCTAGGGAGGTAAATAGTGCGGGGATCATGACCTGTTCTCCTTGTCATTTCAGACAATTTTAATAAAGATGATCTTAAACATTTAAACGCTCCACATTCTACATTATGCCAGAGACTCCCCTGGAACTAAAATTTCCAACAGAACAGGTCTCAAGTAGAGTAATGGGAACCAGAGAATGCATTAATCTGAAGTCCAAGAAAGCAAGTTGATTGGATCTTGGCCATCTCCCAACACAGAAGTTTTCCATAGATGGGATACAGAAGAAAGGTATTTACATCTTTTGGGAATGGATGAAAAGAAGTGAGAGGTGGGAAGAAAACAGGAAAATCTATCAGTGATCAAGGCAGACACTTAATTACAGAAATAAGGAATCAGAGGAGATGTTTGATCTGAAGAGTGGAGCACAGAATGTCCTTGTCGGAGCAGGGCTGGTAGAGAGCAGGACTGCAATGTGGGGAAAGCCAGGAAATACAGTTAATAACATTAGGCACCTTACCTACGGAAACTGGTGAACTGGAAGGAAGAGGAAGTTAACACTGATTAAGCCCTACTGGCCCAGCAACTGTGCTAGGTGATATATATACCTGCTCTCATTGAAATCTCTTCAACATTTTTACTGGTTAATTGTTAACATTTCAAACCTGAGGATGAGAAAACTGAGACTAAGGAAAATTAAATAACTTCGTCATGGGTAATAAATTACAGGTAGTCTCTGACTAACATATACAAGGAACCACACTTATAACCATCTGTTTTTTTTTGGTTTGTTTGTACATCTTATTTTTAGTAATATGTACAACATATAATGTTGCAATGCATAATTTGCTGTTATTATCATTCTCAGATGTTCACTCATAGATGTTCAATGTTGTATTATAAAGATACTGGTAATAAAAGTCAATAATAATAAAAACTAAGAAAAGAAATGAGGTATCAACTTACATCAGAGCTGACTTAGGACAGAGTCATTGGAATGGAACTCTTTTGAAAGAAGGGGACTATCAGTATTCAACTAGGTTTTGTACTATTGAAGACTATTGAAATGCAAAATGTCTGCTCTTTCTTAAATATGGGAGGTGAGTCAGTGTGACCTGCTATGGTGAAGCAGGGGTTGCCATAAATAAGGAAAATAAGGCAGGTACTGGAAAAGGAAGAAATACTAGCAAGCATTTCCTGATGAATATGCTGATGATGGTGAAGAAGAAGATAAATTGATCATCAGTGTTAACTGAACTTAGTAAATGGGAGGAAGAACTCTGGATTCTTATGCTAACTCTGAAACTTTCTATCTGTGTGAATTTAAGAAAATTATTTAACAGTCTCAGTCTCCTCATATATAATTCAATCAAACTGATTTTTCGGTAGGAAGGTTTTGACTGTTCACGTTGTCTTAATCAATAATAAAATGCTTTTGCTCACACAACAAAAAATCTGGGGTAAGGCAGGTTCCAGGCACTGTATATGAGGCTCTGGTTCCCGTTCTCTGCCCCCTTCTGCCCTACTCTAGGTAATTTTCATCCTCAGCCCCCAGAACACAGCCCTTCCTGGCATCACATCCAAACCTGTTAGAATCCTGAGGGAGGAAATAGACCATGTCATCCTACATCTCACGAAGAGCAAGGAATCCTTTCTAAGATGACTCTGGAAGATGCTCTTAGAAATACGTAATTTCCCATTGGTTGAGTCACATGCTCTTTCCTAAATTCAGCATTAGCAAGATAGCAGGCCTGCCACAATTGGTTTAACTAATCACCCTCTACCCCTAGAGTTGGGATGAGATCACCTTCCCCTGAGACACATAAAGAAGGGTTGGTTGTTTGGGGAATAAAGAAGGGAGAAATGGATGCTGGAGAGGCAAACAGTACTTAATACATACAGTTGTTGAAAAACTTAAACAACGTAATATGTTGAAAATACTAGAATAGTTCCTGACACATAACACTTGCTCATTTAATGTTGGCCTTTATTATGGTCATGCGTCCAGCACGGCACCTATATTTCATACAATTTAACCATCACCACTAGTCTGTGTCATACATAAGGCTTTTTTCCATTTTACAAATTAAATAACAGAGACTCAAAGAGATTCAGAGATTGTTTCTAAGTCACAAATGTAGTCAAGAAAGGAGCTGGAATTTTAATCTGGAACCATCTGAGTGCAAACAGATAACCCACAATGCTTTTGTTCACTGTTCCTACCCAAATGAAAGAGCACCCAAGCTTTATGATGATATATGGAATGCCACCATGATGTCCCTTTTCTCACTAGTTAAGCCAGTTGCCACTGAGTTGACTCTGACTCGTGGTTGCCTCATGCGTGTCAGAGTGGAACTGTGTTCCCTAGGGTTTTCAGTGGCTGATTTTTCAGAAGTAGATAGCCAGGATTTTCTTCTGAGATGCCTCTGGGTGCACAGGAACCTCCAACCTTTCAGTTAGCAGTCTAGAGCATTAACTGTTTGCACCACCCAGGGACTCCTCTTTGCCCACAGAGTATTTATACTCAGACTTCCATAATAGATGAAACAAGGATTCAAATCCATGGTAGCTGGGAAACCAGAAGTACTAACATAGCTGTGTTCAGTTTCACATTTCCTCTGCAGATCATTTTTATGTCGTTAAGAGTATTGCAGAGAAGATACTCATTTTCTATTTCTAATTAGCAAGGCACAAGAGATTTCGTCTATTATTTTCTTTCATTTCCTAATAAAAATAATAAATTCAGCATCTTGCGTTTATCAGCAAAAGGAGATTATGCAATGATTCAAACTGATTGGTTAATAACAAAGGAATGTGAATGTTCTAAACTTATTTTAAGATATTTTCTGAAGAAGACCTGAAAATGTCTGTAATTTTCCCTCTGTTAAAATTCAGCAGATTTATAAGGTCAATTGCCCATCTGCACATGAGAAGTATTGCAATTATTCTGCAACCTGTGAAATATTGCAGGTTTTTAAGGTTCATTCTCTCTTTGATAAGCTGGTATTTTACTCATTCAGTAAACAGTGAAAGTAACACATCTGGAAGGGCCAATGCAATCACTGGGTAAGTCCCAAAGGGAACACACTCACCTTCATAAATGACTCATAATTAGAAGTAATATTCCAATGAATTAGATTTGGTAATTACAGAAACTTTCATGAAAATTAACTTCCCCATACAAAGTAATCTACCAGAAATTGAATGACTTGAATTTTCAACTCTGGGATGCCAAATTCCTCAAAGTTAGGGTTTCTAATACAGCCTGACCCAGTGTCATTTTTATCTTTACAGTGAGTTTTCTCAGGCAAAAGAAGCTACATTTTTATAGGGTCAAAAAAGAAAAAATAAGCAAATGGATAAAATTCACTTTGAAAGTAACTTCAAATTTTAACTTTAAAATTTTTAAATTTTGCCTTGAAATCACCCTAAAGACAATTCTACCCCATGTTCAGAATGAATACTTTCCAAAGCTGTAAATCACAGGAGAAGAATGAGATACTACTCTTAGATTCATTTTCTTTTGATTCCTGAGGATTTAAGTGAAGTATTTATGCCCAGAGTGTATTCTCTTAATATAATAACAAGAGTAATTATCACAAATGAAAAACAATGGGTTGACTTGTGTCAGCCATTGTTCTAAATGCTTCATATTTATTAACTCATTTAATCCTCACAACAACCCAGTGAAGTAGATACTAATAAATTCCCACATCGTATGGCCCAAACCAGATAAAAACATATCCCAAATTTGATTATCTTCTTTGTGTCTGTTGTTATCACCCTCATCCCCAGCACCATCATATCTTGTCTGGATTACTGCCATAGCACTTAAATGGATCATCATACTTTTGCACTTATAAGTTTATACTTCGTTTTTCAAAGTAATGAAACTTAAAAAAAAAATTTCACTCACATACTTAAAATGTTTCAATAAACCCCACCATAAATATAGTAAAAAGCCAAACTCTTTACCAGGTACTATGAGGCTTCAGAGGTTATGTTATCTGAGTCCAGCTAGCTCCAGGATCTTGTCTCTTACATTCTTCTTTTGTTTCACTATGTTCCAACCATTTTTGCTGGATTTCTGTCATTCAACCATTTTAAGTTGGTTGCTATTTCAGCCCCTGTGCACTTTGATCCTTTCTGTCTAAAATGTTCTTTTACCAAAACTTCTTGTGCTTGATTCCTCATCATTCAGTAATGAAGACAATAACCACCTCTTCAAAGACTTTGAACACACAAGCTATTCACTTTACTCACTCCTCCAACACAGCCTGTAAAATTGATGGCACAGCTGTTAAGAGCTCGACAGCTAATCAAAAGGTCAGCAGTTCAAATCTACCAGCCGCTCCTTGGAAACTCTATGCGGCAGTTCTAATCTGTCTGCAGGATCGCTATTGAGTTGGAATCAACCGGACGGCAATGGGTTTGTTATTTGTTACTGCAGTGAGACCCATCCAATGAGTACCATTATCAACATCACTAATTGGCAAAAAGGGGAATAAACAATAGCAAAATAGTTCACAAAGGCCTTATTTTGAATGGTGAGATACAGTGTTAACCATGACGGTAATATTATGTTGTTGTTGGTAGCTTAGGTGCCGTCGAGTCAGTTCCGACTCATAGTGACCCTATGTAAAACAGAACAAAACACTGCCTGGTCCTGCACCTCACAATCATTGCTATGTTTGAGCCACTGTAGTAGCCACAGTGTCAGTCCATGTCGTAAAGGTCTTACTGTTTATCAGTGACCTTCTAACTGATGTCCTTCTCCAGGGACTGGTACCTCCTGATAACATGCCCATAGTACATAAGACAAAGTCTCATCATCCTAGCTTCCAAGGAGCACTCTGGCTGTACTTCTTTCAAGACAGACTTTTTCATTCTTCTAACAGTCCACGGAATATTCAATATTGTTCATCAACATCATAATTCAAAGACATCCACTCTTCTTCGATCTTCCTTATTCATTGTCCAGCTTTCGCAGGCATATGAGGTGATTGAAAATACCATGGCTTGGGTCAAGTGGCCCTTAGTCCTCAAAGTGACACCTTTGCTTTTTAACACTTTAAAGAGGTCTTTTGTAGATTTGCCCGATGCAATATGTTGTTTCATGTCTTGACTGTTACCTCCAGGGGGCATTGATTGTGGATCCAAGTAAAATAAAAACCTTGACAACATTAATCTTTTCTCCATTTATCATTACGTTGCTTATTGATCAAGTTGTGAGGATTTTTGTTTTCTTTATGTTGAGTGTAATCCATGCTGAAGGCTGTAGTCTTTGATCTTCATCAGTAAGTGCTTCAAGTTCTCTTTGCTTTCAGCAAGCAAGGTTGTGTTATCTGCATATCACAGGTTGTTAATTAGTCTTCCTCCAATCCTAATGCCCCATTCTTCTTCATTGTAATCCAGCTTCTCAGATTATTTGCTCAGCATACAGGTTGAATAAGTATGGTAAAAGGTTACAACCCTATAGTACACCTTTCCAGATTTAAACCATGCAATATCCCCTTGTTCTGTTCAAACAACTACCTCTTGATACAGGTCCCACATGAGGAAAATTAAGTGTTCTGGGATTTCCATTCTTTGCAATGTTATCAATAATTTGTTATGATTCACACAGTTGAATGACTTTGCATGGCAATAAAACATAGGTAAATATCGTTCTGGTATTCTTTGCTTTCGGCTAAGATGTATCTGACATCAGCAATGATATTCCTCATTCCATGTCCTCTTCCGACTCTGGCTTGAATTTCTGGCACTTTCCTGCCAATGTACTGCTATAATCATTTTTGACTTATCTTCAGGAAACTTTACTTACATGGATATTAACGATATTATTTGATAATTTCCACATTCTGTTAGATCACCTTTATTTGGAATGAGCACAAATTCAGATCTCGTCCAGTCAGTTGGCCAGGGAGCTGTCTTTCAAATTTCTTAGCATAGACCTGTGAGCACTTCCGGTGTTCCATCTGTTTGTTGAAACATCTCATTTGGTGTTCTGTCAATTCCTGCATCCTTGTTTTTCACCAATGCCTTCAGTAAAGTTTGAACTTCTTCCTTCAGTACCGTTGGTTCTTGATCATATGCTACCTCCTGAAATAGTTGAATGCTGACCAATTCTTTTTGGTACAGTAATTCTATTTCCTTCTATCTTTTTTTGATGCTCCCTGCATCATTCAGTATTTTGCCCAAAGAATTCTTTCTTCACTATTGCAACTCGAGGCTTGAATTTTTTCTTCAATTCTTTCAGCTTCAGAAATACCAAATATGTTCTAACCTTTTGGTTTTCTAACTCCAGGTCTTTGTACATGTCATTATAATATTTTACTTTGTCTTCTCCCTCAGCCCTTTGAAATCTTCCGTTCAGCTCTTTTAATTCATCATTTCTTCCATTCACTTTAGCTATTCTACATTCTAGAGCAAGTTTCAGATTCTCTTCTGACATCCATTTTGGTCTTTTCTTTCTTTCTTCTCTTTTTAATGACCTTTTTCTTTCTTCATGTATAATGTCCTTGATATCATCCCACAACTCATCTGGCCTTCCGCCTTTAGTGTTCAGTGAGTTAGATCTATTTTAGAGATGGTATCCAAGTTCAGGTGGGATTTACTCAAGGTAGTATTTTGGCTCTTGTGGACTTGTTTTAATTTTCTTCAGTTTCAACTTGAATTTGCGTATGAGCAATTCATGCTCTCGCTTTGTTCTGACTGATAATATTGAGCTTTTTCATTGTTTTTCCACAGATGTAGGCGATTTGATTCCTGTGTTTTCTATCTGGTGAGGTACACATGTATAGTCACTGTTTATGTTGTTGAAAAAAGGTATTTGCAATGAAGTTTTCATTGGTCTTGCAAAATTATATCATGTGATATCCAGCATCGTTTCTGTCAACAAAACCATATTTTCCAACTACTGATCCTTCTTCTTTGTTTCCAGTTTTCACATTCCTATCACCAGTAATTATTAATGTAGCTTGATTGCATATGTGATCAATTTCAGACTGCGGAAGTTGGTGAAAATCTTCAATTTCCTCACTTTGACATTGTGGTTGGTGAGTAAATTTGAATAATTGTCATATTAACTGGTCTTCCTTGTAGACCTATGGATATTATCCTATCACTGACAACATTGTACTTCAGGTTAGACGTTGAAATTTTCTTTTTGATGATAAATGCAGAACAATTCCCCTTCAATTTGTCATTCCTGGCATAGTAGACCATAGGATTGTCTGATTCAAAATGCTAATACCAGTCCATTTCAGCTCACTAATGCCTAGGATATCAATCTTTATGCATTACAGTTCATTTCTGATGAATTCTAATTTCCTTAGATTCATATTTCATAATTTTATGTTCCAATTATTAATGGATGTTTTCTTCTCATTTTGAGTCATGCCATGTCAGCAAATGAAGGTCCTGAAAGCTTTACTCCAACCACGTCATTAAGGTTGACTCTGCTTTGAGGAGGCAACTCTTCCCCCGTCATATTTAGCCTTCCAACCTAAGGGACTCATCATCTGGCACTATATCAGACAATGTTCCACTGCTGTTCATAAAGTTTTCAGTGGCCAATTTTTTTTCAGAAGTAGATTGCCAGGTCCTTCTTCCTAGTCTGTCTTAATCTGGAAACTCTACTGAAGCCTATCCACCATGGACAATCCTGCTGGTATTTGAAATAGCAATGGCATAGCTTCCAGCATCACAGCAACATGCAAGCTAGTACAACAAACTGACAGGTGCGTGGTGACCTTATTTTGAATGGTGTGATAGAAGGAGTGTTGACCATATTGGTAACATTATACTTCCTCCAAATTCCTCTCCACTTCACATCTTCCCTCTGAATCCAATTAAATCCTGAGTAAAATGAAAAATTGGGAACTACTTGAGTTACATCTCAGCATAACCAATCCATGTCAGGGATGTTAACACTGATCAATTCCTTAGAACCAGCTTTCCTAGGCATGCCCCAGGTCCGGGTTAATTTTGATTCTGAATGGAATGTTCACCTGCAGTCTCAATCACAGAATCTAGTTTAGCTTGGAAGTAGGACATATGAGAAAAGGCATGGTATTTGTGATACCTCAGATGTGGTCTCAATGCCCATGTTATTTCCAAATCATTTTATTTCTTATCCTCAGCCACGTTGGATCCACTCTTAGCCTAGTGTCATTTTCCATTTCTGGCATTGTAGGCCCTTTCACATTGACACTCTGGCTGAAGATTTAGTTTATTTGGCTTAAATCTGAACCCTCTCCACACACACACACACACACACAGGAGGCCAAATTCTGCTGACAGTTCCTCTAGCTAGTGATGGGGGACATTCCAACAATGACAGATTTTTCAGGTGCTTTTTGTTGCTTCCTTCTCCATTTTTTTTTTTTTTTTGTCATTTACGTAAAATAAAATTCATCAATTTTAAACTCTATGTTTTGAGAAATGTATAGAATGATGTAACTATTCCCACATTCAGGATACAGAATAATTTCATCCCTCCAAAAAGTTTCCTCTTGGCCTTTTGCAGTTACTCCCCCTCCCCCTGCCATTTCCTGGGCCGTGGTAACTACTTATTAGATCTTTTCTAGAATTTCATACACATGGAATTATATATTATTTAGTATCTTCTATCTGACATAAATAATAATTAGGATAATATATAAGTGAGAATTATATTTCTTAACCAATTAAAATGAACAGGTGTCTCATCACTTTCATGATTAGCTTTAACAGTAATATTAAGCAGTTTGTGCTGTAATAATGTATAGGCAGGCCAGTTCAGTTGGGATAGGTTTCTCAGAGGAAAGGGAAAGATATAAATATCTTAGAAGTTTAAAGTAAATGGCACCTATATCGATAAAAGAACCCTTTGGTTACCCAATTATTTTCTGCTTTGATTCTTGTGTTAATATCATGTGTTGTCACATGCTGATTAAAGGACCAAGTCAGCATTTTTGTTATGAGTTTTGGATTTTGATACCTATTATCTGGGATCTTATATGTCCCAGTGGACCCTGGACATCATAAATCCTGCTGATACGAGTCAATGATAAGATATGTTAAATTTTATATCTTGAAAATTTGCAAAACATAAGGTAAAACATGAAGGTGCCTGGCAACGACTGCACATACATTTTATTCTAGTCTCCTTCTTCTTAACTTTTTTATTATTTTTCATGAAACTTTTCAAAACATGGTGCAATGCATTCTTCCTTACTGCAAAAGTAGTACTTACAGCCCAAATAAATAAAACTAAAGGAATTTGAGTACCAGGAAAATCACTACTACTATGGATTCTTCATTATAACAAAAGCAGTACTAACAGCTAAGAAGCAGAAATGCTACCCTGGAATCCTGCAGAACTGCTCACAGTGGTACATTCCACCTGCTATTGTGTAAGCAATGATTGGGTCCTAAGATTGAATGTGGGATAAGAATAACTTATAAGAGTTCCAGCCTCTTGAAAAGTACCACTACAATGCATTTTTCCTTATTGCAAAGGCATTATTTTCTGTTCAGAAACTAGAATAGCAGGAATCCAGTAACACCTGGAAACAATGAATGGCATTACGGAGAAAATGGCCACTATGACTGAATGAAAACTGGGAATAGCTTATTCTCATGATAAGTATATTCCCCAAAGCACAGAGTAACTAGGAAACATAGTGAGGAGGCTTATCTCACAGAAATAAAGGCAAACCTGTCAAAAGTTTAGAAAATTCACACATGTAGGAGGCATCACCTAAGACAATGCTCAATCTACACAAAAATGAGGCTCCAACTCAGGGTTCTGGAGTTTCACACATTTCAAAAGCTCCCACCTTGAGTTTAAATGTGTTAAAATCAGGCTACTTCTTTCCCAAAGAACTCCAGAAGCATAAAAAGTGTGAGACACCTTTGCCCCACAGGTCACCAGTGGGTTAAATTTTAAAAAATTCACAAAATGTATGAAAGCGTATGTTCTTTTCCTAAGGCTTTTTGTTTCACTCATAGTGATTTAGAATTGATTTTTCTGGGTAGCGTTTGCTTTTGATTGTGTATGATTCAAATGGAAAACTTCTGGCAGATTTTCAAATGAAGAAACACAATGTGAGAATGTTTTCTGTATTCATTTGCAGTCAATTTGGTTTGGGCTTCTCCAAGGTGCGCTGAGTTATCCATGACTATGGAAACTATTCGGTGAAGTAATGCCTCAGTAATGAGATTCAGTCCAATTTGACAAAGGAAAATAAGTTTTAACACATGCATTGTTTGTGCTCAAGAATTTCAGTAAGTACAGAGCTATAGAAACACTTCTTCAAAATAAAATAAAACAAATCCAGATAAATCCCATTAATAAAGTAAAAAGCATCACCAGGAAACTCTATAATTTAAAACCAGTGTCTTCTAGATTCAAAAATGTATGTGACCCAATCTGAACTAAAGAATTTATTTTTCCAATAAGAATTCTTTCCATTTAAATCACCTGCATGGCTTCTTGGTTTGTTTTTTGTTTCGTTTGGTTTGGTTTTCATAAAAACACATCTTACATTTTATGGACTCATTGGTTGACCCTTTTCTGATTTGGCTAATTCAAACTTTTTTTCATGCTGTAATGGTGTTTTTTTGTATGTATTTGCTTTTTACTTTTAGTTTTTAGATCTAATAGATGGTAGCATTAAATACTCCTAGGGACTATGCTTAAGGAACCCTGGCGGCACAACCCTGGTGGCACAATGGTTAACAGCTCAACTACTAACCAAAAGATTGGTGGTTCAAACCCACCAGTTGCTCCATGGAAGAAAAGACCTGGTGATCAGCTCCTGTAAAGAGCACACTTTTTGAATGATCTTCAGCGTTTTGAATGATTAAATGTGCTACAATTCAATGGAAAGATTTGGGACTGAAGATTAATTAAGTTCATATCCCTTTTCTGCAAGTTGTAAATCTTGCGACAAAGAAGACGTGAAAACTTTCTGATCATTAATTATAGTCATCATGAAGAACGGGTTGTATGGATTATAAATAGTATACTAGACAGAATAATGCCAAACCAAAGATGTCCATGCCGTAATCCCTCAGAACCTATGACTGTTACCTTATATGGCAAAGAGAACTTTGCTGATGACATTAAGTTAAGGATCTTGAGATGGGAAGATTCGCTTGGATTATTCAGGTAGACCCAGAAGGTCAAAGGCGCATAGGAGATGTGATGATGGAAGCAATTGGTTGGGGTGATGCAACAAAAGGATCATGAGCCAAGGAATGCAGGTGACCTCTAGAAGCTGAAAAGCAAACTGATTCTCCCCTCTTAGTCTTCAGAAGAAACCAGCCCTGCCAACACCTTGACTTTAGTCCAACGAGGCTGATTTTGAACTTCTAACCTCTAAAGCTATAAAATGAGAAATTTGTATTATTTTAAAGTAAAAAGTTGTCGGTAATTTCTTACATCCACAATAGGAAACTAATACAAGTACCTCGCTTAGAGCTTGGTTTACTCTATAGCTGTCAAATCAATGGTAAGTGAAACAAGAATTCAGCTGAATGTGAGAGGCCAACGAGTTAGAAAATATCTATTAAAAATTTTGCTGCCTACTCATCTCTTCGGGAGCAAGGGAGAATGAAGAGAACAGGATACAACGAAAAGATTAGTCCAAAGGACTAATTGTCCACAGCTACCAAGACCTTCACCGG
>NW_004444183.1:683873-700876 GCF_000243295.1 Trichechus manatus latirostris
CCTGAAGTACCATAAAATATTTAAAAAAAAAAAAAAAAAAAAAATTTTGCTGCCTAAAACTATTACACAAGAAAATAACTTTATGTTAAATTAGGATTACTTTACCATTTCAGAGAAGAATAATCTTAATCCAGATTCAACTCAGTGCAAGGCAAATAATGGAAAGCTCCCATTTATTCATGACTCACACACAAGTCTCTAGACTACAGGAACCCTTCTCCCATTCTTTCACTAATCCCTCCCTAAACTTCCAATATCCCATAGCAAGAACTGACACTTTGTGTCATTGTCACCAGCATGCTTCTTTACAGAAACTATTGGATGCCTCTCCCCTACATTTTTCTTTTCTATCATATTGGTGCTGAAGGCCTAGATGCTCACTTTTAACCATCAAAACGTTAACAATGACTGCCCATTTAAGAACAGACCTGTACTGACATCAGCACACCATAATTGGCATAAATTGGCATAAACTATTAAATGAGGCAGTACACTTCTGGAAAATCTTGAGATTCTCTCTTCCTGAGTCAACACTTATTCCCAGAACACCTATTATATATGCCTAGGGAATTATGCCTCATTGCTGCATTCTTAACCCCTGCATTCTACACACCAGTCATACTGAGCTATTTCTATTCACTCCGTGTCTGTCAGTTTGTCATACTATCTGGCTTGTGTGATGGTATGATGCTAGAAGCTATGTTACCAATATTTCAAATACCAGTAGGGTCACCCATGGTGGACAGGTTTCAGTGGATCTTTCAAACTAAGACAGACTAGGAAGGAAGGTCTGGCATCTACTTCCAAAAATAAGCCAGTGAAAATCCTATGGATCACAACAGAATATTGTCTGATATAATGCTAGAAGATGAGCCCTTTAGGTTGGAAGGTACTACAATAGCCTCAGCAATGGACTTAAACAAACCAATAATCATGAGGATGGCAGAGAACCAGGCAACATTTCATTCTGTTGTACCTGAGATCACCATGAGGCAGAGCTAACTCGACACAACTGACATCAGTAACGTTTTCCTGAATGTCCTAGGTGCTTTTGTGCTTTAGCGTAGATCTCATTATTTACATTTATACATGTATCGTTTGCCATACATACATATCTAATATAAATACATATTTCTGTTGGAAAATTATATCTGATTTCCAAATAGCTTGTTTAGAAATGAACTTTAGAAGCTCAACTCATAGGTATGTTTGGAACAGTAGTATACATTTTAAGTAGATAATTTGGTTATGTTACAATATAACCACTCAGTTATTATTATTTTCTAAACCCTGATTCCTTCTGGAATTATTACTTAAGAGGAAAATCTTTCAGTCTATATTCTGTCTAAACCAGAAGCAATTTGAGATTTACATTTTAATCACTAATTGCTTTAATAAGTATCCTAGCAAGCACTTTACAATTGCCCCATTATTTTTCAAAACCATTTTAAGCTTCTTACATTTCTAATCCAATTATACTTCTGAAGTACTTATAATTTGTCCAGTTATCTGAAAATCTGTTGTATCTGATGTTGTGTTTAGAGATAGAGATTTATACTTACATTTATATTTGTATCTCTAACACATATCCATTTCCAAATCCATATAAAAATCTGTATCTGTAGCAATCCCTCACCTAGAAACATATTTGCTTTGTCACACATCATTTATTATCAACACTCTCATCCCTTTCTTCAGTCTCACTCCTTCCATAGAGTCTTTTCTCCAAGGATGTACATATATTCAAACATATGAAGAATAAACAAAACAAATATACAGACAATAAAAAAAAGCCTTGTATGGATCTCATATTCTTTACCAATTTACCTCCATCTCATTTCCTTTGTAGACAAGCTGATTGAAAGATCAGTCTGCATATTCTCTGTCTACTACTTTATCACCCATTTACTCCAGAATGTCACTAATCCAATGAAAAGCCTTTTTCCAAATTCATTTAACAAATTTATTTAATAAACTCAAATGGCACGTTTAGTCATTGTTTTATTCGACTCCTATGCAACGTTTGGAACTCTTCATCTTCATTTCCTTCCTAAACCCCTCCTCACCCATTCCACTGGATTCTAGGATGCTGTTCTTTCCTGATTTTCATCCCTCTATGATCACTACCGGAAACCCTGGTGGCCAGTGGTTAAGTGCTATGGCTGCTAACCAAAAGGTTGGCAGTTCAAATCTACCAGGCGCTCCTTGGAAACTCAATGGGGCAGTTCTACTCTGTCCTATAGGGTCGATATGAGTCGGAAGTGACTCGATGGCAATGGGTTTTTCTTTTTTTCATGATTGCTACCATGAATGGCATACTTAAATATGCCAGGTGTACACTCAGTGCTTTATTTTCATGGTCTTATTTAAGGTGGTTTTGAGGTAGTTATAATCCACTTTTTCCAAATGGAGAAACAGGCCGGGAATGAAAAAATAAATAAATAAATAAACCCATTGCTATAGAATTGATTCTGACTCATAGCAACCCTATAGAACAGAGTAGAACTACCATGCAGGGTAGGAACAGGTAAGTAAAATCCAAGGTCACACAGCTGGGTGGTAGAGGCAGGATTGTAACACTAGAATCACTTTCACACTCTCCTTCTTGCAGCCACCTCTTAATGTAGTTCTAAAGCTGAGTTCCAATATGGCTTCTCTTATCACTTTGCATTCTCTCTCATCCACAGGCATGGCTGATGCTACCAGCTGTACACTGTTGTTGATTCCTAATCCTAGACCATGACCTAGTCAACACCATGCTTCAACTTCAGACCTATGTGTAAGCAATTACATACTGAATAAATATCCTGAGATGTTTGCCTGGCATCTCAAACCCAACTAGTGCCAAACTGAACTCACTCTGTGTCTCGTAAACCTGCAATCCACCTTGCAGCTTGATCCAGTTTCCCATGCCTATTCAAGCCCCAAACCTGGACGCTCTCTGAATAACTCCTTCTCTTTCCATCATTCTGCCAATCTTCAAGTCTTTTGTTTGAAACTATTTCCGAAGTACCTCAACAATCCTCTAATTCTCTCCTGCTTAGATTTAGATACCCATTGTTTCTCACTTTCTCTACTGCAAGTAGGATCAAGTCCCAGTTGCTAAGTTAACTTACTGAGAAATTCTAGGCAAGTTTCTTCTCCTTTGGGGACCTCTGTTACCTTATAGGTAAGGGAAAAATAATAGTAATAATTATAGTCAACATTCATAGCACATTTTCTCTGTATCTAACATCTTTTAACATGCTTAGGTGCTAACTGAAGGGTTGGAAGTTTGAGTCCATCCAGAGGTACCTTGGAAGAAAGGCAATCTACTTCTGAAAAATCAGCCACTGAAAACTCTATGAAGCACAGTTCTACTCTGACACACATAGGCTCTCCATGAGCCAGAACTGACTGGTTCAAGGGCTTTTTTTATGTTAACTAATTTAATTCAAAAAGGAGATTGGTACTTCTAGCAGTCCTGTTTTATGGATGAGAGAACTGAGACTTAAACAGAAATTGTACCATGGCCACACAGATTTTAAAGGTGACTTGAGATTTCATTTCAGATAATATGACTCCAGCCCCTACTTTCAACACCTAGGTAATTATTTCTAAAGCAGAATTATGCATTTTTGTGTGGCTTTTTGGAAAGAACATGATCTTTGGAATAAAATATACTTTGGTCTAATTTTAGGTCTATCACTTATAAACTGTTTGACCTTGGGAGATAACCACAATGTGATCTTGTGAATGGATACCAGGCATGGCAGAGCAACAAATAGCAGCAATAAATATAATCAGCCTGGGATCTTAGTGACTTATCATGGAGTTACTAAACCAGTTACCTACCTTTGAGTTTTTACATGAGAGAAAAATGACCTTTGTTTAGGCGGCTATTAATTGGCCTCTATTACTCTCTAGGCTAGCCTGTGATGATTGCTTAGCAGTTGTTGTTTTTTCCTGCTCATTACCAAGTTTTGTCCATTCTCTTTTTGTTCTTTGAGTGGCTACCCAAGACTTATGCTGATGTTTACTTACCTTTATTGATTCCTTAAACTCATCACTGTTCGTATCTTCCCCTAACATGGTCAATACTTCAGCAGGCCCTCATATCTCCCACATGTTGTCTTCCTCAAGCCTCCATCATACTAATATGATAAAACAGATTAGTTCTGGATATTCATGGATATAATATCTGGATATATTTTCTAATTTTTTTTCCTTTGGTTATAAGTTTAGTATTTTTTAGCTAATCATAAACTTAATTATATTTCACTATTCATACTTACAGCATCTCCCGGGTTTGTTTTTCTTTCTCATAATTAGCTAAGAATATCACTATTATATCATCATATATAAAATATATTTCTCCAGATATAAAATTATAGCCTTATCATTCCACCCTCCCCCTTCAATATTTTAAAAATACACCACAGCATTGTTTTCTAACATGTGGTGTTGCTGTTTAGAAGTTTGTCACCAGTATAATTCTTTTTTTTTTTTTTTTATGATTTCCTCTTCCTGTCATATATTTAGAATTTTCTCTTTGTTTTTGATCATCTTAAATTTCAGAATAATTTATCCAGGTATGAATTTTTCTTATTTCTTCGTGTAGATTTTAAATGATTAACGTAGTATTCTCATTTTCTAGGAAGAGAAGATGGCTAAGGAGTTTAGAGCACAGGTTCTGGTTCCGGGGTCTCCCATTTGTTTGTAGAGTATTGACAAAGGACCTAAACTCTTAGAGGCTCAGTTTTCTCATCTGTAAAATGGGGACAATAATTTTGAGGCAGTTTAATTTATGATAAATAAATGAAACAACACCTCTTGAGCACGGCATATTTCCCAACACTTAGTCCTTTTCTTCCTTCCACTTCCAAATCCTTTATGCTGTGTTCATGATCTCATCATGTCAGTCCATTTCTCAAGCACCAATTCAGAGGGCAAGAAAATCAGAACAAAAACTCAGGGGAGGGTATAATTTGTTTGATTGGAGAAACAACGGAAGGAAGTTGATGGGTCTGGTTCTTTATAATAAAAGTGTCATTATTTCAAACACAGAGGGTTTATAAGTTTTAAAAAATTTAAAATAGGCAAGCATTTTTATATAAAAAGTGCAATTTTATTTTTTTCTACTCTACACTGTAAGCTGCAGTTATATTGAGAATAGCATATATGAGAGTAAATGCAGTAAGCCCTTTAGTCTCTCCACTAGCAGATATTCAGTCCTCATGAGCACAGAAGTGCAAAGCAGATTATGGCACACACACTCTGCTCTCAGAGGAATAACGTGCTAAGTTTCCAGGATCCATTTTCTGAAGGACTCTTCTAAGATAGCTTTTTTTTAATCAGCCTGGGGCCCATCACACATTATGTTAATGATGAGGTACTATTATTAGGAGCACGGATTACTTGAAACTTTCACAGCATTTGAAATGCACATAATTCAAAGGAGAGAAATAATAAGTATATTCCTGATGGAAATTTTCACCAGCAGTCAGGTGATGTCATTATCATACAGTTTATTGAAAAACAGAAAACAAATAAGTTTGCAACCTAAAGTAAATGCGAATACATACAAAGCTGTTCAGCTCAACGGATTCATGAGCTTAGACTCACATTTTCTGGGAACGAAGGGACTTTTTTTTTAAGGTTATATTATTTTCCTAGTAATAATTTAGTTACTGAAAACTTTCCAAGTAACCATTTCCACATTTCATTATATCACTGTGAACGTTAATCAGTCTCTTTGGGCTGCAAAGGAGTTCCTGGACAGCATAAACATTTAAGTGTTTGACTAACTGAAATGTTGACAGTTTGAACCCATCCAGTGGCACCTTGGAAGAGAGGCCTGGTGATCTACTTCTGAAAGGTCACAACCTTGAAAACCCTTTGGAGCACAGTTCTACTCTGCATACATGTGTTTGCCGTGAGTTGAAATTAACTCAAAGGCAACTAGTTTTGTTTGATTTGGGGCTGCAGAAGTATAATATCCCTTTATCATATCATTCCATTTACAAGCATTGCTAGAATTTAGCTTCTCATTACCTAAACTGATAGTTGCAAATTTTAATGTGCATCATAATCATCTGGAGATATTGTTAAAAGAAAGAGTGTTGGGATCCTTTTGGAGTTTCTGATTCAATAGATTTGAATTTACTCTTAATAAATTCCCAGGTGGCGCCAATGTGACTGATCCAGGCAACATACATTGAAAATCACTGGTCTAAATTGTAAGATACTAATGAGTCTTCAGTAATTATTGGGAACTTTATTTTTGAATTCATTTTACCTGTGAAAAACCTGCAGATGAAATAACATTATGAGGTCACAAATGTTGTCAGTGTCAGAGCCAAGTTTCTCAGGTCAGTGATCTTGCTTCAGTCTCAAATTCCTCAGGATGAGGAAGTCTCCTCGCAGCTCAGCTCCCCTTGAACATTTCACTAATTTCCATCTGGTCATCACTTTGCTCTTGCAGGATTAATTTTTCTTATGATAAACCTCAAGTGGCTTCTCTTTAAGTACCAAATTAAACAAATATATTATGTAGCAGTAGGAATCTCAGTCTACAGAGTCAGTTAAAAAAGTTTAACTTACTCTGTGTGTCTACAGTTCATCTTTGTTTCCGTTACAAATCTCCATTCAGGGGGATCATAAGAACTCAATATTCTGCCACTAAATGGACATCTAAGTTGTATCTGGTTCAAGGTGTATAACATGGTGTTAACATCTTTAGAGAACTCTTGTGGATCCTCTATATGATTGTCCACTGAGATGGGCAAAGTTCCACTTGTCCTCAGCTGTCAGCTCATACAATCCATCGCTGCACACACATTATTTCCTACCCTAAGGCTTCTTCAGGGCCAGTGTTTCAGATCGGTTACTACATTGTCATCTTGGGGTAGAGAACATTATCTCTCTGGTCTTGAGCCAAATAAAACTGTGAGTCTGTGTCAGGCCCATCTGCCTAAGCACCCCTCACGGCTGTTCTATTCAGGAGTTTTTTCAACTCTCTGGGTTCCTATTTGTCGTTGAGGAACCACCTTCTTCTAATGGGGGGCTTGCTGTTCCCTCTGAGACAGGCCTAGGGAGCAGAGCAAAGGTCCATTTTTCCTCGAGATCCACAATCCTGGTGATCTGCATCCAATGCAGAATCTGGGAAGCTTTGGTCTTACCATGCAATTTTACTAAACTAATTTTTAATTCCCAAGTTCTTCTGTGTCTAGAAAAGTCTTTACTATGCTTTATGGCTGTAACATTTCTTCCTTAAGGAAAGAGACGTGACGGAGTCTACCTGCCTGAACCGGGGGAAAAAGAGGTGGGTGTATTTCAATATATTATCTATCCCACTAGCAACCAAGGCTGGACAAATTCCAACCTGCTTACACTTGTGCTCCATCCAAGGATGATTGTTTGCTCCTTTTTGAATACTTTGTGCTTTTTAGTCCCCTCCCCAAGTGAAATAGTTTGGCACATTGTATTATAAACACTGAAGAAAATTAGAGAGAATATGGACATTTTGTCTTGGAATAATTCAAGAAAGTCTTTCAAGGGGAGAAATTTATTTCAGGAATGTTCACAATGGCCATGCTCAGCCAGTGGCAAAAAGGTATAAATCTATAACCTCAATTCCTTCCATTCCATACTGCATTTCACTAATCACTAGTGAACATGTTAACGAGGTTCTGTCATTGACTAAAAGTAATAAGGCAAAATAGGCGAATTCTGGAAATGCCTACTAAAAAAAGAAAAATGAAGGCAGACAAGATAGAAGGACCTTGGAGATCAGTTTCCAATAAAGGTGAAAAGACTAACTAGAAGGAGTCAAACTCTGGAACTCAAATTCAAGTATCACCAACAATTCTAGAAGTCTAGATGAATTCCAGTATCTGCATGAGGTATCTTCCCTTACATCACTTCATGTACTTTCTGAACCTGCCCTTTGAGGAGGACCTTTGATTCCCTTCACAGATATATTCTAAAGCTCAGTGTGGAAGGAAAGGGCAGAACAGAGCCTTCTGACAGTTATACCCATGTTCTTTTATTTTTCAACTAATTAGAATGCAGCATTTCTCTTTATCCTCCAAAGTACTTTTATTTCATAAGTCATGTATGAAAATTTTAGAAAAAAATAAACAGCTTAAAAAAGAAAAAAAAAATCACCTCTGTTTTATAATCTTAATAACTAGAGACAGTCATTACTAACATATTAATGCACATCCTAGGAAACTTTTTCCTATGCCAATCTATATGTAGGTGTAGGAATATATATATATATATGCATATATGTCTACACACACATATACACATATATGTAATGATTATATATGTATATATGTTTCCAGACCTCAGAATCCCATATTAAATTTTTCTTGCTAATGTCAATGTGTCTAAACCTCATGTTCACATTGTATATCTGTTCTCTGTTGAATCTTAATAATTTTACTAGACCCATCTTACAATCAGCCTATTATTTCTTCACCTTTTGATTTTATACCATTTTATCTAAAGCATTTATAGAACTTATATACCAATGTCTATCCACTAATATTTTTTAACCAAGAAACTTGATGTTTCATGTTAATTTCAAGATTAATCAAATAAATAAATATTTTATGTTAAATAATAAAGCAGTATAACAAATAGAAAATAACAAGATAGACTGTTCTATAAAGTTATCTTTTATATGGCATGAAAGCCAGAAAATATAATTTAAAAAAATGACAAATTTGACTCTAAAACAACATAAGAGGTTTTCTGTAGCAAAGCATATAAATAAGCAAGATTGAATTAAAAAAAAATGAATTCGAAAAAATAAGGTTTTCCAATAATATATGTGATGGTTTAAAAATATGTCTACACATTCTCTGATATTTCATATCTCATAAGGTGCAGCTTAATCCTCTTCCCCTTGAGTATGATCTGGACCTAGTGACTTGTTTCTAGTGAACAGAATACGGCAGGTGGTATGGGCTGTGACATCCAAGATTAGTCTATAAGAATGTGACTTCCATCTGGGGTAAGTTCTTTTCCCTTTTCTTTTGAGTCATTTGCTCTGGGGAAACTAGTTGCTGGGTCATAAGGACATTCAAGCAGCTTATGGAAAGGACCACATGGCAAGTAAGTGAAGTTTCTTGCCAACATCCAGACAACAACTCAGACTGCCAAAAAACATGTAAGTGAACTTGGAAGTGGTTCATCCACCATTTGAGTCTTTAGGAGAGATTGCATCCCTCACTGATAATGTACTGTATCTTGTGAGGGAACTTGAGGCAGAACCATACAGCTAAGCTGCTTATGGATTTCTAACCTACAGAAATTCTGAAATAATAAATTTTATTGTTTTAAGACATTGAGCATGAGAGTTAATAGTTATAAAGCAATTGATAACTAATACAATACCATCACATATGTTATTATTAGTAATATACATTTGTCATAAAAATATAAGAAACAAGTAAGTCAAAAATGGTGAAATGATCTAAATAAGCTTTCTGTATCAAAACAAAATTAGACAATAAAGTTGGTCAAGCTTATTATTAATAAAGAATATGCAAATAAAAGGATAATACACCTGCAAGGAAGACCAGTTAATACAACTATTATTCAAATTTATGCACCAACCACTAAGGCCAAAGAGAAGAAACTAAAAACTTCTACCAACTACCGCAGTCTGAAATTGATCAAACATGCAATCAAGATACATTGATAATTACTGGTGATTGGAAAGTGAAAGTTGGAAACAAAGAAGAAGGATCAGTAGTTGGAAAATATGACCTTGGTGATAGAAATGACACTGGAGAGCACATGAAAGAATTTTGTAACAACTTCTTCATTACAAATACTTTTTTTTCAACAATATAAATGGCGACTATCCGAACTGATCTACAGATTCAACAAATCTCAATGAAAATTCCAGCAGACACTTTTATAGATAATGATAAACTGATTTTAAAATTCACATGGAAATAACCTAGAATAGTCAAAACAATGTTGAAAGGAAGAACACTACCTGATTGAAGACTTATCATAAATCTGTAGTAACCAAGAGAGTGTGGTATTAATATAAACACAGACAAATAGATTATGGAACAGAATAGAGTCTATATATACAGATGACTGATTTTTACTTATGTGGAAAGGCAGTTCAGTGGAGAAAAATAGTCTTTTCAAAAAACAGGGGAAAAAAGATACCCCTATGGAAAAAAAATGAATAAATAAACTTTTTAATCCATACCTTGTATCATATACAAAAATTAACACAAAATCAGTCATAGACCAAGGTATAAAGTTTAAAACTATAAAATTCCTTAGAGAAAATACTTATGACCTTAGGTTAGGGAAACATTTTTAGATACAACATTAAAGTAAATACATAAAAGAAAACAATTGATAAATTACATTTCATGGAAATTTTTGAATTTGTTTTATGAAAGACACTGTTAAAAAAAAACCCACAGATAAGTAGAAAATATTTGAAAATCATATTTCTTATAAATTATTTGTATCTAGGTTATATAAGTAGCTCTCAAAACTCAAAATAAGAAAATAAAAATTAAATAAATATTAGCAAAAGACTTTAGTAAACAGTTTACCAAAGAATATAATGTAGAAATTGGGCCCACCATCTCTTTTTGGAAGTAAAGTATTATTGGAATACAGATAAATATACTTGTTTTGTATTCTTAGTGACTACAGAGTTGAGAGTTATGACACGGACAGAAAAGTTTAACATATTTATTACCTCGCAATCTGCGGGAAAAAAAAAAAAGCCGACCTCTCACTCAAAGGATACAGAGTTTGTAACTACAATCAGGTTCACAAATGACTTGGCCTGATATTTGGAGTTAGCACAAAAATGGATTATTGCCACAGTATAAAGCCACTTTTAGGGCTACCTCTAAAGATCAGAACCGCCCCATAGGGTTTCCTAGAAGAACCTGGTGGATTCGAACTGCCAACCTTTTGTTTAGCAGCCGTAGCTCTTAACCACTACGCATCAAGAGCAGTAGTGAATAGAAATCTTCCCAGCTCCAAAACAATAGTTGACATATGGCACTGTGTCCCTAGCAGTTAGACAATACAGAGCCAGTAACCAAAGGATAGAAGAAAGATTGTCCGCTTTCATTATCATTGCCAGGGCCTCACTTAAGGAAGTCATGTTTCCTGTTCTCGCAACCTTAAACTCAGGTAGATTAGAGATCTTGATTCTCAAAAAGGGCACCCTATCAACAGGGGATGTGGAAAGAGTTGCTGCAATTACACTTTGGATTCTTCATGCCAAATTGTGAGGATAAACTATCCTGAGCACCATTAGGAGCTTAAATTACTATTGCACAATAACAGTGAGAAGAAGTATTTTAGAAGGCCAGGATGTCCCCTGGGATGTCTCTCAGCATTTCCCTCCCCAGTGATAGCAGTGAATGGTATATTACAGCTCGGAGACCCCAAAAGAGCAAAACAACAAAGGGCTTAGATCCGTCAGGGATAAAGTCCAGGTACCTTTCCAGTCAAGTGAGATTAGACAAATTAGTGGTCAAGGTTGAGGGAAATATAGAATGAGTACTGGAGGAAGGATATAGTAAATATCATTTAGGGCTCATGACCAAGATACAGCAACAGGGACTGTAGGATGTTTCACTTACTTGCTTGTAAACTCTTAAGGGGACTCCTTTAAGTGCATTGGACTTGTATCTCTACTTTCTCAGGGAAGCAGTAAGAACATTTTGCTTTCACAAGAATTCAAGCCCTAAATATCAGTATGAAAGCTGGATACAACAGATCTAGATGGTACAAGAGGTGGGCTGTATCAGACACTTCTTCTGCACCACTTCAGATACACTTATCCTCACTTGTCTCTTATTCCCACCACAACTGTTCTGTGTGGGTCTCAGTCAGCTTCACCGACGCCTCAGCTGCCCATGTCATGTGTGTCCTCCCACATGTTCTAGGGCTTCCTCATTGACACCAAGGCATAGAATGTTATCTATGGGAACTCTCTCTGAGCTCGAGCATGTAGAACTCTGAACTGTGAGACAATTAACACAATGTGGGACAAAATGGAAGACCGGAGAGAGTGCACAATTCTCCTCTCCTTATGACAAAGTCTTAAGATGCATTTCACAGCCTTCTCAGATAGTCCAAAGAGATTATCCCCATATAGTGGCCAACTTAATAGCTCTTACTTCCACTAATTCTCTTTTACAGCCTGCTTTGTTTCCCTACCCTTCAGTCTTGCTCCCTTGGATCACAATGCCCAATTAAGTACTTTACATAAGTCTTTGTCTAAGATTATGCTCTCCAGAGAACACAGACTAATAAAATGCCAGTGATTTATTGTTAAATGAAATAAGCCAAGGCTCATAATATTGCATAATGCTTTTCCTCTATGGATAAATTGCTAGATATATCCCCCCCCCACACACACACATACAAAGAGATACAAATTCCAGTGTAGAAATGTGTGTTCATATTTATATCAAACTGTTAAGATTTTTCCTGAGGATGAAAGGATGGTTTATGGGGATATTTAATGTAATTTTTAAAAATTTCTTTGTAGTTATAATACACTGGTACCCGTTGCCACCAAGTTGATTTTGACTGATAGTGACCCTATAGGACAGTAGAACTGTCCCACCGGATATCCAAGGAATGGCTGTTGGATTCAAAGTGCCAACCTATTGGTTGGCAGCTGAGCTCTTAACCACTGTGCCACCAAGGCTCCAATACTTTGGTAAAATGAATAAATTTCTTGGTATACAAAAATAAAGAAAAAAAATTATATCTAGGTTTCTAGAACAAAGGTAAGTAAAATGAACTAGAGATTATCATCTAAACTCACAGTAACATATATTTGAATATATAAATTGAAATATCCTAACCCACAGAGGGAGTGATATGAGCAAAGACTATTTCTTGGTCATATTATTTTTCTTGGGCTCTGTCATGGATTGAATTATGTCCCCCCAGAAATGTGTGTATCAATTTGGCTGGGCCATGATTCCCAGTATTGTGTAGTTGCCTTCCATTTTGTTATTGTAATTTTATGTTAAAAAGGATTAGGGTGGGATTGTAACATCCTTACTAAGATCACATCAGTGTTCCAATGTAAAGGGAGTTTCCCTGGGGTGTGGCCTGCACTACCTTTTGTCTTACAAGAGATAAAAGGAAAGGGAAGCAAGCAGAGAGTTGGGGACCTCATACCACCAAGAAAGCAGTGCCAGGAGCAGAGCACGTCCTTTGGGTCTGGTCCCTGTGTGGAGAATCTTCTAGTCTGAGAGAAGATTGATGAGAAGGCCAACAGAGAGAGAAAGCCTCCCCCTAGAGCTGACACCCTGAATTTGGACTTTTAGCCTACTTTACTGTGAAAAAATAAATTTCTCTTTGTTAAAGCCATCCACTTATGGTATTTCTGTTACAGCGGCAGTAGATGACTAAGACTGAATCTGAGCTAAATAATTTATTTCATTTTTGCCTCACAATAATCCTGTGCTGTGTGTATCACAATATTCATTTTACAGATAATGAAGTTGTACATGAGAGACATGTGCTAAGTTGGTAAGGCATAGCTCATAAACGGCACAGTAGATCTTTAGACCCAACTGTTTTTGATATCACACCTAGCTTCCATATACCCTAAAGTCTCATCAGGCCTAGCCCAAGGGTGAACATCTAGGACTCGGGGCATGAGAATGGTTCAATCAGATGACTATGTGAACTAGCATGAAATGCCTACATAGTCTGAGAGAAGTACTGGGAATTAGGAGATTACTGTTTTAGTCTTCAGGGTTTTCTTAGTTTTATAAGCTTGAACCTTATATGTACCAACCAGGTTATTAGCTTCTTCTTCACTGGTGATTAGGTGTTTGACTTAGATTTTCTCTGAGTTGAACATCTACTTGCTCTAGGTTATAGGCTTCTGTAGATACAAAGGAAATCATCATATAGCTTCTGGGTGATGTAAGAATGCTGTTGTCGCAAAAATAAATAAATAAATAAATAAACTTGTCAAATTTCATCAGAGGTGGTTCAAATATGTTTAATATATTATTTTTAACCTAGATAAGTGATGAAAGGTAAGGGGTGAATGGTCAGCATGCAGAAGGAAATCTGAAGAAACACCAAAAATCAAATCAAATTAAGGTGAAGTGGGGAAATAAGAAACATATCTCTGAACTCTAGCCATGATGTTGAAATGTTGAAAGAAAAAAGATCATGAGACAAGCTAAGATCCTTTGGACATTTTTTACCAGCTAGATTTTGTTTCTCTTTCCTGACAATCTTGAACTATTTTGTTCTATCACATGCACCTGAAAAACCAAACAGAATAAAAACGTTTCCTCAAAATCCCAAGGGAAGAAATTAATTTATTTTTTTCCTCCTGCCTTTGTATTTTTTTCTAAATAATATTTTATTGAGTTTTTGATGAAAGTTTACACAGCAAGTTAGGTTCCCGTTTGACAATTCCAAACAAATTGTTCAGTGACAATGGTTATATTTATCACAATGTGTCAACAACCTCTTTGTGTTCTGTTTGTTCCATTTCCAGGACTCTAGTTTCCCTACCACCTTATCTTCTCATCTTTGCTTTTGAGTACTTGTTGACCATTTGGTCTCATAAGATGGTTTTTAAGTACAGCACCGATCTTATGGGTAGTATCCTTTATTTTGTGCGCCACTCTGCTATTTCCCTAAAGGGTGATCTCAACGATAGGCTTGGTTCTAGGTTTAAAGAGTGTCTCAGGGTAATAGTCTCAAGGAGTCCCCTGTTATGTATTATTCCAGTTTGTCTTTTCTTTTCTTTTACTTTTTGTTTTTAAGAACTTGAATTCTGCTACACATTTTCCTCCCATTCTATCTGGGGACCATCTGTTATGACCCCAGTCAGAATGTTCAGTGGTGGTAGCTGGTCACCATCTGTCTTAGGCTGGGTTCTCTAGAGAAGCAAAACCAGTAAAGCATATAAATATATATAGAGAGAGATTTATATCAAGGAAATAGCACATACAATTGTAGAGGCTAAAACGTCCCAAGTCCACAGATCAGGGTAGACGCCTCTCCCAGTTCACGTAGCGACAGAAGCTGGTGAACCCAAGGTCGGCAGGTCGGAGTGGGGCTCCTGCTCACAGGCTGTGAAGGTCAGTGAATTCCAAGATCAGCAGACAAGACAATCAGGTTTCTCCTGATTCACGTAGCTGCAGGGGCTGGTAAACCCAAGGTTCGCAGGCTGGGGAAATGGACTCTTGCTTGCAGGGTGAGAAGTTCGATGAATCCTGAGATCAACAGGTAAGCTGCTAGCTCAAGTCCCATGAACCGGAGGTGAGACAACAAGAGGCAGCTGCTGGGTCTGGAACAAGCCAAAAACCTTGGCAAGGCGAGCAGGCAGAAGGTAACCGGCAGAAGGCAGAGAGATGAAACTGAGAGGGGAGTGAGCTGCCACAGGCCCCGCCTCTGCCAGTACCACTCAGCAGATTCCATCATGGGGGTGATCACAGCATGATACAACTACTAAAACACGGACAGTAATGGTCTAGCCAAGCTGACATACAATCTTAACCATCACACCATCTAATTCTTCTGGTTTCAGGGTAGAAGAGGTTGTGGCTTCTGTAGAATAGTTTCTTCTCTGAGCTTTTGGTTACCTTCTTATTCTTGGGTCCCTAGTAAGTAGAGACCAGTAATTGTATCTTAGATGGTCACTTGCAAGCTTGTAAGACCCCAGATGCTACTTACTTCACTAGGATGCAGATCATGATTTTTGTGAATGATATTACGCCTATAGACTGAGTTGTCCCATGAGACTATGATTCTAAGCTTTCAAACCCAGAAAACAAATTTTGTAAGGCATTTGGTTATGTCTGAGGAGTATCCATGTTTGTGTCTTCAGTAACTATATGTGCCTATACCCATAAATTTGTATTTACACCTACGTATAGATACTTTATGGAAACCCCGCTGGTGCAGTGATTAAGACTTACAGCTGCTGACCAAATGGTCAGCAGTTCAAATCCACCAGATGCTCCTTGGAAACTCTATGGGGAAGTTCTACTCTGTCCTGTAGGGTCACTATCAGTCAGAATCAACTCGATGGCAATGGGTTTGGATTTTTTTTTTTTTTTTAATAGATACCTCATAGGGTCGCTATGAGTCAGAATCGACTCAACAAGAACAGGCATAGATATTTATGTTCTCACCTATGTATACACCTGTACCTATTCATATACTTATATGACTATACCCATCCATATGTGCTCAAACACTCACTTCTACTGTGATTGTGCTGTGCTGCCTACCTCCGCATTCAATGTCACTTTTCCCATCACCAAAAAATAACAAGTCTCTATGACCTAAATTTACTTTCCCCACCCCCCTTCCACTCCCTGGTAACCACCAATGAATATCGGTTTCTGTCTCTGTATCTATTCTTGTTCTCCTATAAAAGAGAGATCGTACAATATTTGTCATTATACGCTTGACTTATTTCATTTAATATTATGCCTTCAAGGTCCATCCACATTATATTTTGCAGAATCATCATTGTTCTTCATGGTTGCATAGTATTCCATTGTATGTATGTGCCACTATTTGTTAGTCCATTCATCTGTTGATAGGCGTTTACTTTCTTTCCATTTATTTGCTATTGTGAATAAAGCAGCAATGAACAGAAGTGTGCATATGTCTTTTCGTATCACTATTATTTAGGTATCTAGGGTGTGTATCTAGGAGGTGATTGGTGGATCATAGAGTAGTTCTATTTTGGTTTTCCACAGTGGCTGTATCATTTTACAGTCTCACCAGCAATGGATAAGAGGACTAATCTCCCCACATCATCACGAACATTTTTTTTTTTATTGTACTTCAGGTGAAGGCTTAAAGAACCAATAGTTTCTCATGAAACATTAACACACATATTGTTTTATTACATTGGTTAACAACCCCGCAACATGTCAACCCTCTCCCTTCTCAATCTTTTTTTTTTTTTTTTTTGGTGAAAATATACATAGCCAAAGATACACCAT
>NW_004444183.1:702723-703839 GCF_000243295.1 Trichechus manatus latirostris
CCTATCCATGAGCATGGTATGTTTTTCCATTTATGTAGTTCCCTTTGGGTTTCATGCAGTAGTGTTTTGTAGTTTTCTTTGTACAGGTCTTTTACATTCCTGGTTAGATTTATTCCTAAGTATTTTATCTTTTTAGGGGTTATTATAAATGATATTGTTTTCCTCATTTTCTTTTCATCGTTCTCCTTATTGGTGTATAGGAATCCAACTGATTTTTGTATGTTTATCTTGTATCCTGCTACACTGCAGAATCTTTCTATTAGTTCCAGTAGATTTCTCGTGAAGTCTTTAGGGTTTTCTATGGATAGCATGACATCTGCAAACAGGGACAATTCAACTTCTTCATTACCAATTTGGATGTCCTTTATTTCTTTTTCTTGCCTTATTGCTCTAGCTAGAACTTCCAGCACAATGTTAAATAGAAGTGGTGATAAAGGGCATCCTTGTCTTGTTCCTGTTCTCAAGGGAAATGTTTTCAACCTCTCTCCATTAAGAATGATGTTGGCCATTGGTTTTGCATAGATGCCCTTTATCATATTGAGAAACTTCCCTTCTATAACTATTTTATTGAGAGTTTTTATCAGGAATGGGTTTTGGACTTTGTTCAATGCCTTTTCTGTGTCAATTGAGATGATCATGTGATTCTTTTCTTTCCTTTTATTTATGTGGTGGGTTACGTTGATTGATTTTCTAAAGTTGAACCATCCTTACATAACTGGTATGAATCCTACTTGGTCGTGGTGTGTTATTTTTTTGATATGATGCTGAATTCTGTTAGCTAGAATTTTGTTGAGAATTTTTGCATCTATATTCATGAAAGATATTGGTCTGTAATTTTCTTTTTTTGTGACGTAGTTGCCGGTTTTGGTATCAGCATTATGCTGGCTTCATAGAATGAATTTGGAAGTGTTGCCTCCTTTTCTATGTTCTGAAATAGCTTGAGTAGTACTTGTACTAGCTCTTCTGCAAATTTTTTGTAGAATTCTCCAGTGAAGCCATCTGGGCCAGGGTTTCTTTCTGTTGGGAGTTTTTTTATTACCTTTTCAATCTCTTCTCTTGTTATGGGTCTGTTCAGATTTTCAACATCACTTTGTTGTAGTTTGGGTAGGTAGTGTG
>NW_004444183.1:705380-733590 GCF_000243295.1 Trichechus manatus latirostris
TCAGATTGAAGAACTCCCTTTAATAATTCTTGTAAGTTTGGTTTGGTTTTTACATATTCCCTTAATTTGTGTTCATCTGAAAATGGCCTAATTTCACCATCATATTTGAACGAGAATTTTGCAGGATATATTATTCTTGGCTGGCAATTTTTTTCTTTCAAATTTTATATATGTCATCCCATTGCTTTCTTGCCTGCATGGTTTCTGCAGAATAATCTGAGCTTAGTCTTATTGTTTATTCTCTGTATGTGACTTCTTGTTTTTCACAAGCTGCTCTCAGGATTCTTTGTCTGTCTTTGCTTTTGGCGAGTGTGATTATGATATGCCTTGGTGATTTTCTTTTGGGGTCTGTTCTATACAGGGTTCGTTGAGCGTCTTGGATGGCCAGCTTTTCATCTTTCATGATATTGGGGAAGTTTTCTGTCAGCAGTTCTTCAATGATCCTCTTTGTGTTTTCTGTTTTCACCCCCTGTTCTGGAACTCCAATTACTCAACAAATTTTTGCTTTTGAATGTATCCCACATTATTCTCAGGGTCTCTTCATTATTCTTTGTTCATTTTACTGAGTTTTCCTCAAACAGAGTTGTATCCAAGTGTGTCTTCGATTCCATTGATCCTGTCTTCCGCTGTTTTAAATCTTCTTCTCAGCCCTTTTATGAAACCGTCCATTTCCGAAATCTTGTTGTTTATCTTTTGGATTTCTAATTGTTGTCTTTGTATAATTTCTAGTTGTGAATTTAGTTTGGCATTTTGTTCCTGCCTTCTTTTCCTGAATTATTCCAATTTTTTGTCTGTATTTTCCATGAATTTGTCTATTTTTTCCTCATTTTGGCTGCTTTTGGCTTCAGCTCCTGGAGAATTCTGAGTATTAGAGATTTGAAATCCCTGTCAGGTAATTCTAGTGCCTTTTCTTCCACTGGAAAGTCATCTGGTGTTTTATTTCGGAAGCCTATTGAAACCATCTTGTCCTGTTTTTGTAAATGTTTTGATATTGTCTGTTGTCTTTGGGGCATTCAGTTGTTAGTTTTCTCTTTTATTGGTGGTAGATTTGCTTGTTTTGTCCCTTTTTTTTTTAAAATTTGGCTCTGTCTGAGCAGGCAGGCTGTGTGTTCTTTGTTGTTTGCTTGTCTGTGGGCACTATACTTTTCACCTCCTTCTCCAATTGGCAGGGTCAGTCACTCATATATGGTATGGCAGGGCAGGTCTAGCTGAAGAGGAGTTACTGGGACCGGTTGTTTGTGGCACTTAAAACAGCCACCAGGGCCAGTCAGTAATCAGTACAGGGCAGGTTCCAGTAGGCCATGCCTGTGCTGCTTGGTGGTGTGATGTTAAGCGCACGGTGCAGGTAGGCAGGATGTAACTGGGAGATTGTTATGTGCGGAACTAAGATGGATATGGGAGAGAGGCGAATGGAATAGGAGCCAAAAACACACAAACAAACCAAAAAGAATGCTAGGGGAGCTTGCCATTGGAGTGGAGAGATGAGAGACTATGAAATGGAGAAAAACAAAAAGGGCAAAGAGGAAGAAAAAAAAGAAAAGAAAAGAAAGAATAAATAAAAATCAGAAAGGGAAAAGAAAAGCAAATTTCCCAGGGATACCACTGGTGTGGCTCTGAGGTCTGGGCAAGTTGTTTTCAGGTGTTGCTGTACAGTCTGGCTAGAAGGCATAGAAGTATACAACACCAGGTATTCAGGGAACAGAAAGAGAAGGACGATATAGAGAGACAAGAAACTGAGTAATGAAGAAAGAAAAAACGGAAAAAGAGGGAAAAGATAACAAAACAGATTTTTTTAAAAAAGAACAAGAAAAGCCCCAAAAAAACATAAAAAAAGAAAAAACCAAGGAAAAAAGAAATGCTCTCATGGAACCCTCTGTACATCTGTGCAAGCTGAGGGTGTAGGTTCCAAGCCACGCAGCACCGCCTGGCCAGAAAGGGCTCCCAACTCAAGAAAAGGAAAAGAAAACAACCAAAAAGTCAACCATCAGTGCAGCAACCCAGACTGGAAAGCAGTTCCACGCTCAAACAGAGCTCCACAGCCCCTCAGGAAGAAGCAAAGATGACGCATGGAGCCAGGTATTTGAGTGAAAGGAGGGGGAGGTGGTGAGAGGTAAGGAAGAAATCAAAAGAAGTGGAAAACAAGCAACACAAGCAGCCAACAAATGGCACTCAGAGAGCCAGCTATTGCGGGCTGGTGGAATCCAAGCAGCTGGTGCTTCCTGGACAAGAGACTGTGTCCGCGGGAAGCAGAGGAGGCCAAGTGTGGGTGAAGAAGGGTAGGGGTTGGGAAAGTGTAATCACAAATTACTGGAGCTCTGCAGCCCCTCAGGAAGAAGCAAAGATGGCGCACAGAGCCAGGTATTTGAGTGAAAGGACGGGGAGGGGGTGAGAGGTAAGGAAGAAATCAAGAGAAGCAGAAAAAAACAACACCAGCAGCCAACAAATGGCACTCAGAGAGCTGGCCCGTTCGGGTGTTTGGAATCCAAGCAGCCAGTGCTTCCTGGGCAAGAGATTGTGGCTGCGGGAAGCAGAGGAGGCCGAGTGGCAATGAAGAAGGGTGGGGAGTGGGAAAGCGTATATCGCAAATTACCAGTTGTTTTGTCTCCCACTGGAAGCTCCATGAAGCTGCTTTCTTGTACCCCCTGTTTGCTGGTCTCTGATAGGTGTCCAAGATGGCAGATCCATGCTGCTTTATCAAAGGGACCTCTGCGTGAATCTCTCCTCGCTCTCCGTTCTCTGTCAGTTTTCTCACTCCATTTTGTGCTTGGCTGAGTTCTTTATCTCTTCATTTGATTTTTTAGGGTTTCAGGATTGTTGTTTTCTCTATTTGGCTTAGTTTTTTAGATCTTTGCTGTGGTGGGATGGCATGGTGCTTCTGCCTATAGTGCCATTTTGCCGGAAGTCTCCCATCGCCAACATTTTTGCTATCTGTTTTGTTTTTTTTCCCATCAGTGCGATTTTAGCCAGGTTAAGATAGCATCTCATTGTAGTTTTGATTTGGATCTCTCTAGGAGCCCTGGTGGTGCAGTGGTTAAAAGCTCAGCTGATAACCAAAAGATCAGCAGTTCAAATCTACCAGCCACTCCTTGGAAACCCTATGAGGGGCAATTCTACTCTGTCCTATAGTGTCGCTATGAATTGAAATCCACTTGATGGCAAAAGGTTAATGATTATGAATACCTTTTCGTATGTTTGTTGGTTGCTTGGAAGTCCTCTTTGGTGAAGGATCTGTTCATGTCCTTTGCCCATCTTGCGATAGGATTGTCTTTTGTTGTTGAGTTGTTGAAGTTTTCTTTAGATTTTAGAGATTAGACCCTTATCAGATATGTTGTTTCCGAAGATTTTTTTTCAGTCTGTAGGTTATTTACTCTTTTAATAAAGCTTTTGATAGTATAAGTTTTTATTTTTTATGAGGTCCCTTTTATCTATTTTGTCTTCTTCTATCCATGCCTTTGTTGTAATGTTTGTTATAATATTTTTACAAAAAATTGGGTCCCATAGTTTTCTCTGTATGTTTTCTTCCAGGAATTTTATGGTTTTAGGTTTAAAATTTAGGTGTTTGATTAATTTTGAGTTAGTTTTTGTATACAGTGTGAGATATGTGTCCTGTTTCATTTTTCTACAGGAGGATATTCAGTTTTGCCAGCACCATTTATTAGAGTCTGAATCTGCCCCATTGAATGAACTTTGACCCTTTGTTGAAAACCAGTTGTCCATAGATGGCTGGGTTTAATTCTGAGTTCTCAGTTGTCTTCCACTGATCTATAGGATTGCTATGAGTCGGAATCAACTCAACAGCACCTAACAACAACAACAACATGTGTCTATCACTGAAACAAATACCAGCCTATTTGATTATACTGTCTCTATAGTATGTATGTTTTGATATTGGGGAGTGTGAGGCCTCCTGCTTTATTCTTTTTCTTCAATATTGCTTTTGCTATTCTAGGTTTCTTTCCATATGAATTTGGTTATTAGTTTTTCCATTTCAGTAAAAAATGTTGTTGGGATTTGCATTGAGATTGCATTTATCTGTAGGTCACTTTAGGTAGAATTGATATTTTCATTACATTAAGTCTTCCAATCCCTGAGCACTGGATGTCTTTCCATTTTTGTACGTATCTTTTAGTCTCTTGTAGTAGTGTTTTATAATTTTCATTGATTAAGTCTTTTATGTCCCTGGTTAGGTTAATTCCTAGGTATTTTATTGATTTGGGGGCTATTGTAAATGGTATTGTTTTCTTGATTTCTTTTTTGGAGTAGTCTTTGTTAGTGTAAAGGAACCCAACTTACTTTTCTATGTTAATCTTGTACCCTGAAACGTTGCAATATTCTCCTATTACTTCTAGCAGTTTTCTTGTGGAATCTTTAGGGTCTTTTATGTACAGGATCAAGCCATCTGCAAATAGAGATAGTTTTACTTTTTCCTATTCTTTGGGTATGTTTTATTTCTCTTTCTTGTCTTATTGATCTGGCTAGGACTTCCAGTACAATACTGAATAAGAGTGGTTATAATGGGCATCCTTGTCTCGTTCCTGTTCTCAGAGGTAAAGCTCTCACCCTTTCTCTGTTGAGTATAATGTTAGCTACTGGTTTTCATATCTGCCCTTAATTATGCTGAGAAATTTCGCTTCTATTCCTAGTTTGCTGAGAATTTTTATCAGGGAAGTGTGTTGAATTTTATCAAATGTATTTTCTGCATCCACTATTATAATCACATGGTTCTTTTCCTTTGTTTTTTTTATGTGGTGGATTACATTTATTGATTTTCTAATGATGAACTGTGGAGCCCTGGTGGCATACTAGTTAAGAGCTTGGCTGCTAACCAGCAGGTCAGCAGTTCAAATCCATCAGCTGCTCCTTGGAAACCTGATGGGGCGATTCTGCTCTGTCCTATAGGGTCGCTGTGAGTCTGAACCGACTCAACTGCACCTAATGACAACAACAATGATAAACTACCCTTGCAATACTGGTATAAATCCCACTTGATCATGGTGTATGATTTTTTTGATATGTTGCTGCAGTCTATTGGCTAGAATTGTTTTGAAAATTTTTACGTCTTTGCTCATAAGGGATATTGGTCTATAATCTTCTTCTTTTGTACGTGTGATGTCTTTGTCTGCTTTAGGTATCAGGGTTGCCTTTGTTTTTTTTATGATTGAGAGCCATTTTTTTCTTTCTCCTCCGGCAGTACTCTTCAGTGGGAGGTGTGTATAGAATAAACTATAGAATGAGAGAATTAAATCTACTTTCAGATGAGTTTCTACAGTCAACCTGAGATGGCTGCTTGGATCTCATGTATCTGGCTTTGGCTTATTTTGTTCTTTGTGTGATTCTCTGGACTTTTTTCACTCCTGATGCACATCTGGGAGCATATGGGGCTCACTCTATAGAGTCTAGAACGTCAATAAGACTTCAGATCTCTCTTCCTAATAATTAATGTGAAAGCATTTTAAAAAGCGCAGTAAACCTTTGTATGGTCATCTTTGTAAAGATAGATTCAGATGATAAATTTAAGTAATGAACTGATTTATGTTGCATCAGAATAAGAAAAAATAAACACCAATTAATTAATTCAGTAAACATATGTTGGAATCCACTGTGCACCAAGGACTATAAAATTTAACACAGAGAAGAGAAAACAAAGTTTCTTGTCATCAAATTATTCCCACTCTAGCCAGGAGAACATATTCACAAACAATTAACAACCACAGAAAATAATGAGTGCATGCCCAAAGGAGATGACTAAGCAGATACCGGTGGCCAAGTGAGGTGTAAAGAGGTATATTTCTTCCCAACTGACTGTAAAAATGAATAAAAATCTTCCACATGTGCTAGCGTACAATAGCATTCCAAGGCCACCAATGTGGAAATATTATTTTCAAAGCATTAAACAACACACAAGATACTTGAGGAGAGGTGTTTTTGGTAACAAAAGGTTAGATTGTGAGAAGTCTTATTTACAAATCATAAAATGTGGACTTTTCTTGAGAGCTTTTGGGAGACATTTGAGTTTTTAAAGAAGTAAGTAGTTGTAATTCAATTTTCTCTGAAATATAGCTTTACAGGTAATTCTAAGGCAGCCTCCTAGATTAAAAAGAACAATAGTTTTTCGAACTAGAAAAAACAAAAAAAAACCTGGGTTCAAATCTTGATTTCTCTCATTTCCAGTGGGACCTTAAACACATGACTTAACTTCTCTGAGCAAGTTTTTTAACAAATCAGTGTTCTGATTCCCCCCCCCCCGTAAACAGTGCAGATACACATGCATGAAATCATAGTGTTTTTTATCTGTTGCACATGTATCTCATTTTTAGAGTAGTGACATAGTATGCTTTTATCCGTCATATACTAGATGCTCAGTTAACACATTCTTTTTCTCCATGAAAAAATTGCAGGTAAGGAGCCCAAGCAGTAGTTAAGAGGAAATTGGTTGAGTGGAGGGGTTTCTATGAATAGAGCTCTATCAGTAGTCATTGGCCAGGTGAGAGTGGCTGTGTGCATCATTGGTTGGCTGAGCTCCATCCTGTTCAGCTCAGATAACCGGTGGCTGAGCCCTCCTCTCTCCTTTCTAGCTGGGACTGCTGCCAGTCTCACCAGTGTTAGAGAGTGTGTTTCTTGTGTGGCTGAGCATTCAGTTAGGAGAAGATGATTGTCCCCCATGGCTCTGCTTCCTCTGGTTTCATCACACTACATAACCCTCCATCTCCATGAGTACTGTCAGTGTTTGCTGTCTGCATTCCTCTCCCCCAGACCCCACTGCCATTCATCAGATGACTGTGGCTATTATTTAAAGTCATGACCTTTGTCACTTGTGTCCTCATACAGGGAAATATGCTCTCTGACTTTCGTTTGCCTGCATTTGGTCTTGTAGGGGTAAAAAATAGAGAATTTGATGAGAGTCTACTGTCATCCAAACCGGGACAAATAAAGCCAATCCCTACCCTTAAGATCATCACAGACTACTGGCGAGAAAGAAACACATTTAAATAATTATAATTGAGGACCAGAGATAAGTACAAGAAGAAAAATATAAGCATCATACTCTGGAAGTACTGAAGAGATATATCTCGGTTTTAAGAGAGTCAGGAGAGACTACAGAAAGCAGCTGCTTATGAGCTGAGCTAGTCCTGAATGATGGCATTCTTTCTCAGGTATGTGTTGGTTAGGGTGGGATGAAAGTGGGCAGAGCAAACACAAAGATAGAGGTTGTGAAACAGGAAGAAAGAAGTCAGAAAGCCGAGACATGCTTGAGCCCCACTATTGAGTCCCCACTATGTTTTAGTATTTTGCATATAAACTTCATACAATCTTTACCAAGGCATTATTACCCAATTTTACTGTTGAGGAATGTGAGAAGCGGAGGGTTAAGTGACTTGCCAAAGAACAGACAAACAGCAAGTCAAAAACAGAGGTAGGGTGTGAGTTCTCTTTACCTAACAAGACAGGGCTTTCTTTGTCACTTCTGGTTCAGTATCCTTTCCGTCATGGTCAACTCTCTCCACCTCACTGTTAATTACTGGAGAAGCTCCTGTGTTGATAGCTGGATAATCTACGTCCTGACAGCAAGGAGCTTAATTTCAGCACACTTAGGTTTATACCTGGACAAACACACTACAGAAATAAAATAAAAACTGACTTTTTTTTTCAGAAAGGTATATTGCTTTGTCCACTTGACTAGAAAAGAATCCTGTGATTTATCTAATGAAAACATCAAGGATGTTAAGGAAAAAAAATTCTGAATTGTTTTAGGAATAGTGCTCTAAGTAAGTCAGTAAAGTTGATTTACAAATAAAAATGCTTAATGAATAGACCTACCTATCAAGTAAACTACTATTTGCCAGTGATTTACAGCTTGAAAGAATCATAGCTCTAGTTACATCAACGTAAGTCTAATTATGAATAACACCTGAAGAGTGATGGTCTTTATATGAAACCAAATTAATATCCCACTTTCCTGGGATGGAGCTTTGGCACTCATCAGCAGGGTGGGAATAGAACCCAGTATTAAATTTATAAATTTCTGGTCTGTTAAATGTTTATTTCAAACGTTTTTACACCTAGCAAAAGAGACTATAAGTATCTTGAATACTTTGGTTTTATTGAGAGGAAGTGGTATTCTTTGCTAATAAAAAGAATAGATCAAAAAGAGCAAAACTGAAATGATTTTCATCTGTAAAGCACCTGTACATTGCATTTATTGGATAAGATTAAACATTATACATTATTGAAGAATCTATCTTATAGAGAAATTAACAAATTATATTTTACTGTGGAGTTTGGGCATGACTTGGAGTTTGAAGCTTAATTTACCATCACTCATCAGTGATCACTATTTGAGAGTCAATTAAATCTTGGTTTTCTCATAGAAAAAAATTGAGATCATAACTTTGACCTCAAAATATTTTGTGAAAAAATAAATGGGGTAATGGAGAGTAAAGCACTTATAAACTATACAAAGAAAAAAAAAAAAGCTAGTATTTATCATTTGTGATATCCATTGTCCTCTCCAACCCTCCAGTCAGTTCAGCCTTGATATTCTGAGGATGTGAACTTTCCAAATATGCTGGCGGCTCATCAAAGAACAAGGAAGTGTATATTTATCGAGTAGTTAACTACAGTTGAGGTACAGGCGTAATCACCCTTAATTGCATATATACTTTAGGTTACAACAGTCTTGTGAGATAAATGTCATTATCTATCTCTTCAAAAATAAAGCAGCTAAGGCTCAAAGAGATCAAGTAACTCAACCAAGTTTACACAGGAAAAGTTAGAGCTAAATGTAAATCTTAGAGTGTTTGACAGCAAAGCCTGCCCTCTTCCTATTACTTCACATGGACTTCCTCTAGTACTGAGTCTATGAATCCTGTATATGACATCTGATACATGCTGGAACCCACTTCTGAATTATGGATCCAAAACTTATCATCCCAAGGGTTGAAGTTATAATCAGTTGGCCCTTCAAACTGTCATTCCGTTCCATTTTACTTTTGAGATATTCTTTTACTTTCTAAATTTAAGTAGCACATGTTTGCCCTTGTATTATCACAAGATTATAAAATACACATAGGCCTTATGAAAAAATAAAATCATTCGAATCCTAACCATGGCAATATTTTGTATTAAGCTTTCAGGGTATTTTTCTACTTACTTATATGATTCAAATGCATGTGTACATATTTAAATATTTTTTAAAAAGTGCAGTCATTGTGCATCTACTGTTTTATTACTTAAGTAGTATCTAATTTGAAATGATTTTATTTGCCACTCCGACATCCGCAGTAATAGCAGTTTTCTCAATGTAGGAACATGGAATTCTTCATGTGATGGTTTTTGCAGATCAGTTCAAAAGTAAAATGGAGAAAGAGATTTATATCACTGACAACTCCATGTTAAAATCCATGTTAGACGGCAGCTTTCTTTCTTTTTTCTTATTTTTTTCTAAACATCTTCCCAACATCTCTTCTGCCCATCCAAGGTTGCAATTTGGATCTCTGAAAACCACTCTGCTCTATTTCACAATTAATCTTTAGCTTGATTCTGTCTCTAAACTGATAGTAGTGGACACTCAATTACGGGTATCCACTTCCTTAGAAGGTGTCTCTTCTAAAGGCATTTCAATGACTATCCTTTCTCCTTATCATAAACTGCTTATCAGATTATTTCTTCATTACTATGGTTTCCCATGAGGTATTATCAATCAAAAATTTCCCATTTAATTATGTATTTATACTTTAGAAAATAGTCTTTAAATTAGTGTTTTTCCAACCCATAATTACAGGCTTATTTCCTAAAGTCATGAAGTAACCAATGGTGTCCCATTCATCTTCAAAAAGAACATTTCAATATACATCCTGAAGTATAATGTTGTCAGTGATATGATAATATCCATATGCCTACATGGAAGACCAGTTAATATTACTATTATTCAAATTCACCCACCAACCACTGAGGCCAAAGATGAGGAAATTGAAGACTTTTACCAACTTCTGCAGTCTGAAAGTGATCAAACATGCAGTCTAGATGCATTGATAATTACTGGTGATTGGAATGTGAAAATTGGAAACAAAGAAGAAAGGTCAGTAGTTTGAAAATATGGCCTTGGTGATAGAAATGACACCAGAAATCATATGATAGAATTTTGTTAACACCAATGACTTCTTCATTACAAATACCTTTTATCACTAACATAAACGGTGACTATCTCCAGATGGAATACATAGGAATAAAATCAACCACATCTGTGGAAAGAGATGATGGAGAAGCTCAATATCATCAGTCAGAACAAAAGTCAGGGGCTGACTGCAGAATAGACCATCAATTGCTCATAAGCAAGTCCAAGTTGAAGCTGAAGAAAATTAGAGCAAGTCCACAAGGGCCAAAATATGATCTTGAGTATATCCCACCTGAGTTTGCAGACTATTTAAAAAATAGATTTGACTCATTGAATACAATGACCAAAGACAAGATAAGTTATGGATTGACATCAAGGACTTCATACATGAAGAAAGCAAAAGGTCATTAAAAATACAGGAAAGAAATAAAACACCAAAATGGATGTCAAGAGAGACTCTGAAAGTTGCTGGTGAACATAGAGTAGCTAAAGAAAAAGGAAGAAATGATGAAGTAAAAGAGTGGAACAGATTTCAAAGGGTGGCTTGAGAAGACAAAGTAAAGTATTATAAGGAAATGTGCAAAGACCTGGAGACAGAAAACCAAAGAGGAAGAACACGTTTCGCATTTCTCAAGCTGAAAGAACTGAAGAAAAAATTCAAGCCTTGAGTTTCAATTCAAGCCTTGAGTTGCAATATTGAAGGATTCTACAGGAAAAAATATTGAACAACACAGAATGTATTAAAGAAGATGGAAAGAATACAGAGTCACTGTACCAAAAAGACTTGGTCAATGTTCAACCATTTCAGGAGGTAGCATATGATCAAGAACCGATGATACTGAAGGAAGAAGTCCAAGCTGGACTGAAGACATTTGTGAAAAACAAGGCCCCAGGAATTGACTGAAAACTAACTGAGATGTTTAAACAAGCAGATGCAGCACTGGAGGTACCCATTCATCAATGTAAGAAATTTGGAAGACAGCTTCCTGGCCAACCAACTGGAAGAGATCCATATTTGTGCCTATTCCAAAGAAAAGGTGATCCAACGGAATGTGGACATTATTGAACAATATCATTAATATCACACAAAAGTAAAATGTTGTTGAAGATCATTCAAAAGAAATCGCAGCAGTACGCTCACACTAAACTGCCAGAAGTTACAACCAGATTCAGAAGAGGATGTGAAACAAAGAACATCATTACTGATGTCAGATGGATCCTGGCTGAAAGCAGAGAATACCAGAAAGATGTTTACCTGTGTTTTATTGACTATGCAAAGGCATTCGACTATGTGAGTCATAACTAATTATGGATAACACTGCAAAGAATGGGAATTCCAGAACAATTAATTGTACTCATGAGGAACCTGTACAAAGACCAAGTGCCAGTCATTCAAACAGAACAAGGGGATACTGCGTGGTTTAAATTCAGGAGAGTTGTGTTTCAGGGTTATATTCTTTCACCATACTTATTCAATCTGTATGCTGAGCAAATAGTCTTAGAATCTGGACTATATGAAGAAGAACTAGGCCTCAGGACTCGAGGAAGATCCATTTACAACCTGAGATATGCAGATGATACAACCTTGTTCACTAAAAGTGAAGAGAACTTGAAGCACTTACTGACGAAGACCAAAGACTACAGTCTTCAGTATGGATTGCACCTCAGCATAAAGAAAACAAAAATCCTCACAACTGGACCAATAAGCAACATCATGATAAACGGAGACAATATTGATGTTGTTAAGGATTTCATGTTACTTGTATCCACAATCAAGGCCCACGGAAGTAGCAGTCAAGAAATCAGAGGACATGTTGCATTGGACAAGTCTGCTGCAAAAGACCTCTTGAAAATCTGAAAAAGCAAAGATGTCACTTTGAGGACTAAGGTGCACCTGTCCGAAGTCATGGTATTTTCAATTGCCTCATACACATGTAAAAGCTGAACAACGAGTAGGGAAGATGAAAGAAGAATTGAAGCCTTTGAATTATGGTGTTGGAGAGGAATACTGAACATATCATGCTCTTTCAGAGTAAGGAACAAATCTGTCTCAGAAGAAGAACGGCCAGAATGCTCTTTAGAAGCAAGGATGGAGAAACTTTGTCTCACATACTTTGGACATGTTATCAGGAGGTATCAGTCCTTGGAGAAGGACATCATGCTTGTTAAAGTGGTGAATCAGGGAAAAAGAGGAAGACCCTCAACAAGATGGATTGACGCAGTGGCTGCAACAATGGGCTCAAGCATGACAGAGATTGTGATGATGGCTCAAGACTGGGCAGTGGTTCCCTCTGTTGTACGTAGGGTTGCTCTGAGTGGGAACTGATAGATGGCACCTAACAACAACAGCAACAAATGAAGTAACCAACACATTCTGTAGTATAACAAATCAATTGGAATAATGAATATTAAGAACAGAAATAAATGCTCAGAAAAAATAGACAATAATGAATTGTTCATAAAGAACCAATGAGGTTTGTAAAGAATTTCCAAATGTCCATGTGATTTCACTGCTTCTATCTCACAGAATATTCAAGAGTTCAATCTTAGAGCTAGAAATCATTTTGAAAAAGCTTTGCACCCGTGGCTTTTTCCATTTTATAAATCCTATGGGAAAAGTCTGCATGGGCCAGTCCTCACTTGCACTGTTTTCATTACTTGCTGACTAGTCCTCCAGGCTCCAGTCTCCTCACATCTAACCCACTGCTTCTTACAGATCCTTCTGAAACTCACCTTCAATGATTTCTCAGAGGCTGTCTCAGGTATGGAAAGTGTGGTGTGCCCGGCACCACATGAATGGGAAGAGCGCCGCTGAGCAGTTTCTATTAACCCAGTACAGCCAAGCGTCCTTCCTCAGGCACAAGAGACACAGAGAAATAGTGAGGGGCTGGGGCAGAAGGAGGCAGTTGCTTCTGGGTACAAGTCCAACGGGGTGTCAGATGAGGCGTGGAATGACATTCTGAGGTGACACAAATATGAAAGGCGACTGACTGAGGCAGCAGGACAAGATGGGGGAAGGCCTTTCTGCTGACATGTCGCCACTATCAGCATATTCATCCCGAAACTGGGGAGGGTGGAAGCAATTTAGAGATTGCCCCTGGGCTCTGTTACCTTCGCTGTGCCCTGCAGGGGTGCAATTTCAGTACTTGCCATAAGGGCTACTTTCAATAGATATGTCTCTGCTTGCCATTCTAGTTTAAGAGTTTCTCAAAGTCTGCTCTAAACCTTTCTTTCCAGTTCAGTCTCCCACCATATTTCTTCTATGCCTTTAAATCAGCAAGTGTTCCTTGCACTAGTAATCTTTTTACTTCTCTGCCTCTTTAAAGAATCATTAGTTTTCCTGATGTAAACTTTCTACCCTCCTCTTTCTATGGAGGCTTTTCCAAACCCAAAGACCCAATTTTATTAGCAATGCTTTTTTGCTGTTGTTTTAAGTTTACTCATTTATATGCCACCCTGCCCCACTGAGATGTGCTTGAAGCTCTCAACTACTAGCTGAAAAGTTCTGAGGTGCCCAGAGGTGCCTCGGAAGACAGGTCTGGCAACCTGCTCCAAAAGGTTACAGACTCCTAAACCTTATGGTGCAGTTCTACTCTGGACACATGGGGTCACCATGAGTCAGAATCAACTTGACAACAACTAACAACAAGAGGCCAGGGATTTTAAACTCTGTTTCCCCAGCCAGTAGTGGAGCACAGGAAAACAAGAAGTAAGCAAAATGTTTATGTCAGCAAGTAAATCTATTTGTTATATTTCCTTGAATCTGCAAAAAATTGTTTTAGGTACTTATTTTTTGCTAGCCAATATATTAGAAAAATCCTTGAAATGACATCACATATAAGACAGTTGCTTATAAGCTAGAGAAGGTGATTAGCAATTAAATGATTATCACGAGTCTGAGTGTACATCAGATGGAATGAAGATGCTGAAAGATTAAATATCAAGAAAGAACATATCCACTGAGCATGAGCAGAAAATATTCATGTAAGACATATCATTAGGGATGGACCAGAAAAGATAGGTACGATTTGAATCTCAGAATACAATGGTGAGGCCATTCTAAGTACTGAAGAAACTCTGAACAATGGGGAACATGAAACTCAAAGGAATACATATCGAGAATACCAAGTAGTCCAGAGGGAGACAAAAGTAATTTATTATAGAAGAAAAGTCATAGATGTTAGAAGACGTAGTCTCAGCCGTTTTCATTCAACCACACAGTTCACACATACTCCACATTCTTCTCATTTTCTCTACACCTCCACATCCTCTCACAAGGGTACATTCTAACTCCTGGCTCAGCCGTCAAGGACACTGCATCCTAATTCATCTATCTGATACTGCCTGTGCTGACCTGTTTCTTAGTGGCATGCTGAATATGGTACTGAATCAGATATGAGATTTCTTTTCAGTATCAGGTCTAAACCCTATCAGACTCGAGATCTTTTTTTATTGTATATACATATATATACAGACACACATATATTATAGCATATATACATTTTATATATATATTATTTTAAGCCCTCTTAACTCTCCCTAAATACAACTTACTTATATGGATTTTTCAAAAAGTCACAACAATATATAATACATAAGAGAAATGAAATAAACGAACTGTATAATGAACACACACACCCGCAAACAATGCTTTGGCACAACTCACTGAAAAATAAGATAGAAGCTCACATCTTTGTAGAATTGCTGTAGAGTAAAACCACTCTAAGTACTGACCAAAAGAGGTGTACTGCGTTAGCAGCTTAAATAAAAAAGTACCATGACTGCTGACCGGTGAGATGGTTTTCCAAAATGGAGAACAACATTTACAAAGTTCTGAGTGAATAGTAAAATCTTCCCTCAATTTACTCAGTAATTGCATTAATGAAAAAATTAGTTTATAATCAATAATGTAAAACACACTTTGTCTTTATATATAAAGAAAATTGTGTTCTACAGCTAATGGGTTTTTCAGGTATATGAAGGTCTACAGGATATTCTAAAGCTGTAAAGGACATCATTTCTTTGTTGGGTTACAGTGTTAGAGGTCTATCAAGGCTGCATTGTGCCGATGTTAACTAAGAGTTTCCCAGCCATTAAGATTAAAAGAAAAACAAAAAAGTGTCCAAGGTTTGGCAAAACAGTACAACTTGCATCCAAAATGTTTGTCCTAAAGGCATAGTTTATGTTGTTTCCTTGAAAAACACAAGGTCTATCCCAGAGCTCTCCAGTCTCCCCATACCTATGTAGATAGTTTTATTTCCTCCCCAACCAGGACTAGTTCTGCTTTTCTAGAACTTCATATACGTGAGATTATACAGTATTTTCTCACGGTATATTTTTACTTAACGAATTGTTTTTAAGATTTATTCATGATGAGGGGTGTGTGAGTAGTTTGTGTTTGTTTTTTGGATGAACAGTATAAATGAATATAACACAAGTGAATAATATGTCACAAATATTTATCCTTTCTTCTACTGATGAACACCTGGTTTGCTTCAGTTTTTGTCTGTTATGAATAAAGAAGGCACTGTGACTATTCATTCCCAAGTCTTTCTGTGGAGAGTGCAAGTACTGAGTCTATTATAAGTGTTTAACTTTGGGAGAAACTGCCAGACGAATTTCTAAAGTGGTTGTGTCATTTTGCACTCATGAAAGCTCCATTTGTCCCATATCCTTACCAATATTTGGTGTTATCAGTCTTATTAATAAATCTGACTCATATTTGCTCCTCTAGTGGTAGTGCCATGATATCTCATTGTGGTTTTAATTTATATTTCCCTCGTGGCTTATGATGAGCACTTTTTCATGTGCTTATTGATCATATTTGTACATCTTCCTCTCTGAAGTACCGGTTCAAGTCTTTGTCCATTTTTACTGAGTCATCTTTTTATTAATGAACTGTAGGAGTTGTTGATATCTTCTGGATACAAGTCTTCCATCAGATATGCGAATTGTAAGGATGGCACAGGATTGGGCAGAGTTTGGTTCAGTTGTACACAGAGTCGCTATGAGTCAGAAATGACTCGATGGCACCTAACAACAGCAAATATTGTCCTCTGGTCTATAACTTCCTATTTGTTATTTATCTTGCTCTTTTGATAAGCAAAATATTTTCATTGATGAAGTCTGTCATTTTCTTCTTTTATAACTAGGGCCACTTAGGTTCTAAGAAATTTTTTGCCGGCCCCAAATTTGAGAATAATTCTACAATATTTGCCTCTAGAAGTTTCATACAGCTATCTTTTTTATTTAGGTAAGTGATCCATTACAAACTAAATGTTGTTTAGGTTGTGAGGTATGTTGTCAACATTCCTTTTTTCCCCATTTTGTTGACCAGTGTTTATAATGTCGTTTGTTGCATACATTTTACTGATTGACTGGTTTTGTCGCTATGGTCAAAACAACAACAGACCACAAAATTACGGGTCTACCTCTGGACACTCTATTCGGTTCCATTGATCTGTTTGGCTCTCTTGAATACAGGATTTCTTTTTTTTTTTTTAAGTCTTGAAAGTATGCCTTGCAAATTCTCCAACTTTGTTCTTTATTTTGAAGGTTGTTTGGATTCTTCTAGGTCATTTAAATTTTCATATCCGTGGTAAAACCAGGATGTCATTTTCTACAAATAAGTCTGCAGAGATTATGAATGGGATTGTATTGCATTTACAGATAAATTTGGGAATAAACCAAAACCACACCTGTTGGCTTCGAGTCAGTTCGACTCACAGTGACCCTAAAGGACAGAGTGGAACTGTTCCATGGGGTTTCCAAAGAGCGGCTGATGGATTCGAACCGCTGACGTTTTGGTTAGCAACCGAGCTCTTAACCCCTGCACCACTAAGGCTCCAAAATTTGGGGATATTAGTGTCTTAATAATATTGGGGTTGCCAATCCATAAATATAGAACGATTTTTCTATTTTCTAGTTTTTTTTTCTTCCTTTTACCTGAGTGACAGTTCATACATCTTAGTGTGTAGGTATTGCACGTATTTCGTTAAATTTATCTCTACATACAGTATATTTTAATACTGTTGTAAATTATAATGTTTTTAATTTCATTTCCAAATGTTAATTGCTAGTTTTTATATATTGACCTTGTATCTTGCTATTTTCTGGAAAAAATGTTTGTATAAAAATTGGTATTAATTCATTATTATTTTGTAGAATTCATCATCAATGCCATCTAAGTCTACAGATTTCTTTGCGAGAACTCTTTAACTACCAATTCAATTTCTCTGATAGGTATAGACATAATCAGATTTTCTGTTGTCTTACTGTATCATTTTTGATCATTTGTTTTTACAAAAAATTGTCACTACAAATAAGTTGTTGATTTTACTGACATATGATGATTCATAGTTTTCTTCTTGTTATCTTAATGCATTAAGATCAGAAGTAGTGCCATCCCTTTCTATCATGACATGGTTGTTTTGTGTTTTCTATCCTTTTTCCCATTGATTAGATTAGTAAGAGGTTGACTGATTTTACAAATATTTTAAAGGAACTACACTTCGGTTTCATTAATATTTTATGGTTTGCCCGTTTACTATTTCATTGACTTAAGCTCTTATCTTCATTGTTACTTTCTTTAGATTAGTTTTCTTTCCTTTACTATTACCTTGAAGTGGAAGCTTAATTATTGATTTTAATGTTTTCTTGTTTTAAGTACCAACCGTTCAGCTGTCCAATTTCTCCTTTTATTTGTTTCATTTATCTTTACTGCAACCTGGGCCTTTTGATGATTGTGTTTCATTATTGTTCCATTCAAAATGTTTTAATTTTCATTTAATTTTTTATGTAGAAATGTGTTACTTATTTCCCAAATATTTGCACTTATATAGATATATTTATGTTATTGATTTCTAATTTAATTATTTTGTGGTCTGAAAACATTCTCATTATCTGAAATATACAGAGACTTGTTTTATGGTCAAGTGTATGGTGAACTTTAGTGAATATTTTATATACACTTAAAAAAAATGTATATTCTGTATCTGTTGGGTATGGTGTTCTATAATATAGTGAATACCAGCACATTATTAGTTCCCTAGGGCTGCCATAACAAATTACCATAAATGTAGTGGTTTAAAACAACAGAAATTTATTATCTCATTGTTCTGGAGGCCAGAAGTCTGAAATCAAGGTGTTGGTAGCATCACTATCCCTCCATAGGCTTCAAGAGAGAATTTGTTCTTTGATTCTACCAGCTCCTGGTAGTTGTCAGCTTCCTTTGACTTGTGGCCACATCTCTCTCTCTCTCTCTGCTCCATCTTCACATTGCATTTTTCCTATGTGGATGTGGTAGGGAATGCCCCTTTCCCTCTCTCTTATAAGGTTACATACGATTTTCCATTTCAGTAAAGAATGTTGTTGGAACTTGTATTGGGATTATATTATATCTGTAGATTGCTGTAGGTAGAATTGACATTTTCATTATATTAAGTCTTCCAATCCATGAGCACTGGATGTCTTGTGAATTTTTGAGGTGTCTTTTAGTCTCTGGTAGTAACGTTTTATAATTTTCATTGATCAAGTCTTTTCTGTTCCTGGTTATGTTAATTTCTAGGTATTTTATCAATTTGAGGGATATTGTAAATGGTATTATTTTCTTTATTTCTTTTTCAGAGTAGTCTTTGTTAGTGTAGAGGAACTCAACTGATTTTTGTGTGTTGATCTTATTCCTTGTAACTTTGTTAAATTCTGCTATTAGTTCTACCAATTCTCTTGTTGAATCTTCAGGGTCTTTTATGTACAGGATCATGTCATCTTGCAAATAAAGATAGTTTTACGTCTTCCTTTCCAGTTGGGATACGGTCATGGGTTAAATTGTGTCCCCCCAAAATATGTGTCAACTTGGCAAGGTCATGATTCCCAGTGTTGTATGGTTGTCCTTTGTTTTGTGATTTGATGTAATTTTCCTATGTGTTGTAAATCCTAATCTCTGCCTGTGGTTAATGAGGCAAGAGTAGTGTCATGGTTTGAATTATGTCCACCAAAAAATGTGTATATCAATTTGGCTGGGCCACTATTTCCAGAATTGTGTGGTTGGCCTCCATTTTGTGATTGTAATTTTATGTTAAAGAGGATTAGGGTGGGATTGTAACACCACCGTTACCCAGGTCACATCTCTGATCCAATGTAAACGGAGTTTCCCTAGGTTGTGGCCTGTACCACCTTTTACCTTACAAGAGATAAAAGGAAAGGGAAGCAAGCAGAGAATTGGGGACCTCATACCATCAAAAAAGCAGTCCAGGAGCAGAGTGCGTCCTTTGGACTGGGGTCCCTGCACAGAGAAGCTCCTAGTCCAGGGGAACACCGAAGAGAAAAAGGCTGACAGAGAAAAAAAGCCTTCCCCTGGAGTTGATGCCCTGAATTTGGACTTTTAGCCTACTTTAACCATGAGAAAATAAACTTCTCTCATTAAAACCATCCGCTTGTGGTATTTGTGTTATAGCAGCACTAGATGACTAAGACAAGTAGGTCGTGTTAAAGAGGATTAGGGCAAGATGCAGCACGCTTACTCAGGTCACATTCATGGTCTGATGAGGGGCGTTTCCCTGGTGTATGGCCTACATCATCTTTTATCATTGAAGAGATAAAAGGAGAGAGAAGCCAGCATAAAAATAGGGATCTCATGCCACCAAGAAAGAAGCACCGGGAGTGAAGCAGGTCTTTTGGACCTGGGGTCCTTGCACTAAGAAGCTCCTAGAGCCAGGGGAAGATTGATAACAAAGATCTTCCCCCAGACCTTACAGATAAAGGAAGACATCCCCTGGAGCTGTTGTCCTGAATTTGGACTTCTAGCCTACAGTGTGAGAGAATAAATTTCTGTTTGTTAAAGCCATCCACTTGTGGTATTTCTGTTATAGCAGCACTAGAAAACTAAGACAGATACCTTTTATTTCTCTTTCTTGTCTTACTGATCTGGCTAGGATTTCTAGTCAAATGATGAATAAGAGTGGTGATAGTGGGCATCCTTGTCTCATTCCCATTCTCAAAGGGAAGGCTATCAGCCTGTCTCCATTGAGTACAATGTTGGCTATTGGTTTTACTTATATGGCCTTAATTGTGTTGTGAAATTTCCTTTCTATTCCTATTTTGCTGAGAACTTTTATCAGGAAAGGGTGTTGAATTTTATCAAATGTCTTTTCTGTATCAATTGATATGATCAGATGGTTCTTTTCCTTTACTTTAGTTATGTGGTGGGTTATATAGATTGATTTTCTAAAGTTGAACCACCCTTGTAATCCTGATATGCATCTCACTTGATCATGATGTATGATTTTTTTGATATGTTGCTGAAGTCTGTTGGCTAGAATTTTTTTTGAGTCAATTCTGACTAATACTGACCCTATAGGACAGAGTAGAACTGCCCCATAGGATTTCCAAGGAGTGGTGGTCGATTCAAATTGCTGAACCTTTGGTTAGTAGCCGAGTGCTTAACCACTGTGCCACCAGGGCTTCTGGGGAAATCTAATAGACTCTGTCAATTTGTCATACTGTAATGGGTTGAATGTTGCAGTGATGCTGGAAGATATGCAACCAGTATTTCAAACACCAGCAAGGTCACTCATGGTGGACAAGTTGCAGCAGAGCTTCCCAACTAAGACAGACTAGGAAGAAAGGCCTGGTAATCCACTTCCAAAAATTACTCAATGAAAACTTTATGAATCTCAACATTCTCCAACTCACTAGCTCTGGACATGTCATCAGGAAGGATCAATCACTAGAGGAAGACATCATGTTTGGTGAAGGAGAGGGCCAGCAAGGGTGGGGAAACCCTTGGTAAGATGGATTGGCATAATAGCCATAGTGGTGGACTTGAACATGCCAGTGATCTTGAGGATGACACGGGATCGGGCAGCATTTCATTCTGTTGTACATAAGGTTGCCATGAGTCAGAACTGACTCGACAGCAACTAACAATAATAGAGTAACTGATAGAGCACTGACCCAGGAATGAGGAGAACATGGTTTTAGAATCAAGCTTTCTACTCAGTGTCTCCTTGGACAAAGCCCTGAGTCCCTTTGAGGTTAAAATTCCTCATTTCTACATGGGGATAATGATAATTTATCTACCAATGTCATCAAGTTTGTGTGAATATTAATATATCTAAGAAGTATGAAGTTTTCACTGGTGTTGCATTCCACAAATCCGAGAAATTTAAAAAGAAAAGAATTTCTTGTACAATTAAGATCATGCTAGCTCTAAAGCACTCATTTTACTAAGAGTTGAAAACTTAGTTCAGTCTAATCTGGCACCCTTTGCTTGATTCTCTAGTTCTGTATTCAAATTCAAGTACCGTTATCTCAAGCACCGTCCAATTCAAAATACACTTCTCAATGATTTCTTCCCCTTCTCAAAAGTTTCCTCTTTTGTCCTCTCCTGCTGCTGCTTCTACACTATGAGGATCTTGGGTTTTGTGAGAAGAAAGGTAGTTGCTCACATGATTGGCCCCCAAGCAATAGAGCAAGGTGCATTTTTGATCCTTACAGCCCTTTGGTGCTGGCGACTGCTCTGCAACCATTACTAGGTTGGGCCTTGGTACAGGTGAAGGGACTGCAGCTGAGAGGCGAGACAGCGTCCCTGGCTTCAGCTTAAATCAGCCTCATGTGTGGTCTCTGCCACGGGGTGACTCAGCCAGGGCTGAGCTGCACCTTGGCCCCTATCTTTCATAGGACGTAGATGGGCTGCAGCTTCCACGGTCACATTGGCGAGGCAGCAGTTTGGTTCCTGATCTTCACGTGACTTTTGCAAGCTTCCCACCTTCAGATGATAATCAGTAGCTCATTTCCCTTCAGCAGAATGATTAGGAGTTAAAGACCTACCCTTTAAATTTTTAACTTCTTGCCTACAACTTGAAGGAGCCATAGTGGTACAGTGGTTAAGCTCTTGGCTGCTAAACAGAAGGCTGGCAGTTTGAACCCACCCACTGCTCCATGGGAGAAAGATGTGGTGGTTTACTTCTGCAAAGATTTACAGCCTTGGGAATCTATGGGGCAATTCTACCTACAACTCTGATAAGAACAAGCAAGCAAACAACTAACAAAACTTCCCTCTTCTTCCACCTGCCTTCTTTCCAAACTTCTTTCCAGCAAAGTGGAATGAAACGAAAGTTTCCCGATTTTTAAAGTTTCCCCATTTTTAAAGTTTCCCCAATCATTTTGTGATTGGAAAGGTCGTGTTTAATCCTAACAGATTAAGTGGATCCTATGAGGGTTATTCCCTATGGGGAAGTTCTACTCTGTCCTATAGGGTCACTATGAATCAGAATTGACTCAACAGCAATGAGTTTTTTTGTTTTTTTTTGGTATGAGGGTTATAAGGAGCCCTGGTAGCACGGTGATTAAGTGCTTAGCTGCTCACCAAAAGGTCAGAGATTTGAACCCACCATCTGCTCCAAGGGAGAAAGATGTGGCAGTCTGCTTCTGAAAATATTACAGCCTAGGAAACCCTATGGGGCAGTTCTACTCTGTCCTATAGGGTTGCTATGAGTCAGAATTGACTCGACAGCAACGGGTTTGGCTATGAGGGTTATGAGGGGGGTAGGACAACAGAACTTTTCATTGGAAGCCTCAAGGTAATGCCACAAGTACTACTTCATTATAACTTAAACGAATATGTTTGTAAAAGTAAAAAAATACATAAATGTAACAGATGAAAGTGTATACAGATTGGCTAAAATCAAGAATACATTGTACTAAATGTATCTTTATTAACAAAAGTCTGCAATCAAAACAGGTTTAAAATCTCCTTGTCCTTAACCAGTTGCCCTTCAGCCAATTCCTACTCATGGTAACTCCATGTGGGTCAGAGTAGAATGTGCTCCACAGCGTTTTCAATGACTAATTTTTTTGAAAATAGATCACCAGGACTTTCTTCTAAAGTGCCTCTGGGTGGACTGAAACCTCCAAACTTTTGGTTATCAGACAAGCATGTTAAACATTTGCTCCACCCAGGGAATTCTTGTCTTTGGACCCATAGAAATCTTTACACCACTTTATTAATCTATGCATATGTGATGGATAATTTAAGTACTTTTGTAATACACAGATGCTGGTTAAGGAGAAAACTCTAAGTATCCAGGATTAGAGATGAAGCTTGCAGGTCCATCAAAAAAAAATTGGGATACCACCCAAGACAGAAGTCTTTAGAAAAAGTATGAAACCGTGATGGCAAACTTACTTCTCGATGGCAAGAACACTATTTATCATGATAGTTCTGAGAGGAATAAGAGATAATGATAGAAGATTTTTGTTTTATTTTTATTTTATTTAACAAAAGGGCAATTTAGCAAATTCCTTTTTGAGTTGGGTGAAAGATATGGGTAACATTTTTCTCTGATTGAGCAGGCCACCATAAGGTTGAAAAATATTGCCTAAGATTCCTGGTTGGTGTAAACGGTTAACATACTTGGCTTCTAAATGAAAGGTTAGAGGTTCAAGTCCACCCAGAGGCACCTTGAAAGACAGTCCTGTGTCATGGTTTGAATTGTGTCCCCCAAAACTATCTTGTCAACTTGACTAGGTCATGATTCCCAGTATTGTATAATTGTGTACCATTTTGTAATCTAATGTGATTTCCTTATGTGTTGTAAACTCTGTCACTATGATGAGGTTATATGTGATTTTCTTATGTGTTGTAAACTCTATCACTATGATGAGGTTATACTGATGAGGTTTACAAGATTAGATAGTGTCTTAATCCAGATATGAAAGAGAGAAGCGAGCAGAGACACAGGGAACCTCATACCACCAAGAAAGCAGTGCCAGGAGCATAGCTCATCCTTTGGATCTGAGGTTCCTGTGCAGAGAAGCTCCAAGACCAAGGGAAGATTGATGCCATGGATCTTCCTCCAGAGCTGACAGAGAAAGCATTCCCCTGGAGCCGACGTCCTGAATTTAGACTTGTAGCCTACTGGACTGAGAGAATAAACTTCTCTTTCTTGAAGCCATCTACTTGTGGTGTTTCTGTTGGAGCAGCACTAGATGACTAAGACAGCCTGGCAATATACTTCCAAAAAAATCAGCCATTGAAGACCCTATGGAGCATAGTTCTACTCTTGACACTCATGGGATCAGCATGAGTTGGAGTTGACTAGATGGCAATTTTTTTTTTTCCTTTAAGATTATGAAAAGCAAATGAACTTTTTTTTTTTTTTTAAGGTCTATAGGTCACTAGGACTTTACTGCTATAGATAAGGGGCGTTTCTAGTGCTGGTAAAAAACAATAATGAACTTTTGGGAAAAAAGAAAAAAACTCTGAAAAGACATTAAACTGCTTTCAAAATGACTCCTAACCTTTGTTAACCTAAATATGCTAATATTTTCTCACCAATATGTTATTGTATACTTTATGGAATGAATAAATGTCTTACACTTTCTAATTTCATGCAAGCTGTTTATATAGAAAACAATATGCATTATTTTTATTGTGCCCTGTCAATTTTAGGAACTAACTAATACTATTACGGGCTGCAGGAATGCATTCAAGCCTGGATACATTAGTCATTAATTTCAACAACCAGGAGGCAAAGACTACATAAATAAAAGACATGAAGACAAACCAGAATTCCTCATTTCACAGGGAACAGTTAATGCACTGGAAATAATTATTTCAGAATAAGCTCCTCACCAATGAGGAACTGAAGGCAACTTGGCAAAACCAACATCAACTGAGCTTTGCCTTTAATGAAAAAATAACAAGTGATCCATCACTGTTAGCAAGACTCTTATTGCAGAAAACTTTAAATAACAAATACAACCTTGAAGAATGTGCCAATATGTACGGGAATCCAATGCTGTCAAATGTGTTCACTCACTTTTGTTTATAGACCTAATAATCAGTCCGACAAAATGGCTTTGTCTTTGTTGTTGTTAGGTGCCATCAAGTCAGTTCCAGCTCCTAGCAACTCTATGTACAACAGAATGAAACACTGCCCGGTCCTGCGCCATCCTCATAATCTTTGGTATGCTTGAGCTCATTGTTGCAGCCACTGTGTCAATCCACCTCATTGAGGGTCTTCCTCTTTTTCACTGACCCTCTACTTTACCAAGCACAATGTCCTTCTCCAGGGACAGGTCCTTCCTGATAACATGTCCAAAGTATGTGAGACGAAGTCTTGCCATCCTTGCTTGCTGCGAGCATTCTGGCTACACTTCTTAGAAAGGCTTAAAAGCTATCAATGCTTATTTTCAAACAATTAACCCACAAATCACAGGTTCTTACACTTATGACTTAGGTAAAGCCAAATTTTCTCTTAATGTTTGTCATTATTTTTTAGTGTTTTAAATACAAAACTTTGACATACATAAAGTAAAATTATAGGAAAAGTTTTCCGATAATCCTTCCACCCTAAAAATCAGATACTTTTAATGCATAGATATGTAATATTTTCATAGTCATAATTATAGCTTATGCACACATTTGTGTTTGAAATCCTAACATGTTTTTGTTAACATGTTTCGTGCATCAAATGCTTTTTCTACCAACTTCTCTTAAGCATTCCATTATATTCCATTCAGTGAGTTAGCTTTTAGTTTGTTTTTGTTTTCGTTCATGGAATGAATTATACTGAATATCAACTCTAGCATAATAGATAAATCATTCCACTTTTCTTATTTGCTTTGTTTTCTATATTTTATTACTATTATAAATATCAATTCAGTTAACATGCTCATACTCAAATCATCTTTCTTTCTGATTTTTTTTTTTCTCAGAATAACTTCTTGAAAAGGATAAATGAGTTAAAAAGTATGAAAAATGTTGGAGTCCTAGCTATATTCTGATCAACAATTTCACAATTATACCAATTTATGCCAGTGGTGCAATAATGTCTTCAAATCTAACCGAGGTTGAGTATTATCATTAAACTTATAACATTTGTTGGAATAAGTTAATATTTTTCACACAGGGTTAGATGTCCTAACAAGGTAAGATACTAAACTCTATAAACTGCTTCATAATATCTGATGACAGGATGGTAGCTTTATTGTGTCTAGAGGAGGGATGCTCTTTGCTGCTGCAGGCCACTGCTTCACAGTAGGAATGAATATCATTGAGTATAATGGAAGTTTGTGGGTTTTGACAGAAAAAAAAATCCCTTCATCTGTCAATAAAGAACTGCTTAAAGGAAGAAAGCAGAGATGAATACAGAAAAAAAAAGAGAGAGATAAAGAGGATGTGAGAGATGCTAAGAGAAGAAAAGATAATAGAAAAAGAAAAGACAATGGAGAAATGGGAATAGAATCATTAAATTAAGAAAGTGGTCGAGATGAAAGAGATAGATGAAGAAGGGCTTTGACAGACAGATCAACAGAGAGAAAGGCAATATTTCAATTCCCTTTACCCATTACCCAATATCTCTCTAGCCCTGGTCTTTAGGATCATGGGATAGTGCAAACTAAGAGTAAGACAATTTGGATAGCACAACAGACATTCTCACGTAAGCCATATGGCTGATGTGTGCCATTGGTACTAAGCTGCCCCACAGTGCATAGATCCCAAACATTTTAAAAGCCTTAAATTCACTGTCACTTCTCAACTTGTCTCTCCATTAACAAAATCTCCTACCAAAACAATGCTATAACCACAAGTATTCCTTTAGGTGGGGTAGAGTAAATCATTTTCAGCCTCAAACTTTGCCCTTAATCCTGATCTTATCGCACCTTAAATATTTAAAATAAGTCACTATCAGGTTTCTTACTATTCAATGAAACCTCACAAATTTGAAAATTTGAATATCCTTAATAAGTGGGAAGGCAGACGTTACTGCCCTTCTCAGGTCAGGTTTGATTAGAGAAAGGTGGAAGCTGGTGGGAGGTTCAGAGATAAGACTTGTGCCAAAGATCTTTTTAATGCATTAACTGGGAATGAAACAACAGAAGAAACCATCTCTCAGATAAGTTATTCAAATCACCATACTTTAATTTCTGTCAGAAAGAGAGAGAGAGACTGCCCTCCTCCTCCCCACCCCTTTTAGAATGTCAGGTGCAAAGTCAAGCCTCTGCACTCTCCCCACTGTGTCATATGTAATCATCTTGGTCTGCACAAGCCCCTTCTCTTGTTTTATACAGTAAAACTCATGAGAGCTGGAACCCGTATAAGGTGGAAACTTGTAAGAGAAGGAAAACTCAAATATTTTCCACTAATAGTGACAGAAAAATGGTAAGACTGCCCCTGCCAAAGGCAGAAAACTTGTGAGACCCGGAAAAACAAACCAGTCCTGTCAATTTCCAGCTGGTACAGTTTCCACTGTTTATATATGTGTGTGTGGGTGTGGGGAGAGATTTCCTTGTATTACCTTTCCTACTCTAATTTCCCTTCCCTTTCTTTTAAGAAAACCATTCTACTGTGTTTGGTGAGTGCCCAGAAGTGGTCCCCCACTGCTGGATCCCACTGTGGCCAGTTTGGCCCTTGGTTTTCTTATGTCTAGCATTGCTTCTGGTTAATCAGTACCCTGTTCTGATCGGTCAGTGCCTTTTCCAAGAGATTTGTTAAATATTTTGAGTATCACTCTATCTTTTATGCTTAAGTGTTCTTATAAAATTCATTTTGTTTGATATATATGTATCTTTATCATAAGTCAGTGGCATTTTACATATAAAAAATGCCATTTCTTTTTTTTTTATTGTTGTAATTAAATGAAGTTTTCATTTCAAGTTAGTCTCCCATAAAAAATTTTATAGAGAAATTGTTATGTGACCCTAATTGCTCACCCCATTCTGTGACAGCACACTCCTCCTTTCTGCCCCTGATTCCCCATGTCCATTCAACCAGCTCCTAACCCTCTCTGCCTTCCCGTCTCACCTCTGGACGGAAGCTGCCCCTTTGGTCTCTTATATCTACTTGACTATGAGGCACACTCTTCACGAGTATCACTTTATGTCCCAAAGTCCAGTCCAATCCCTGTCTGAAGAGTTGGCCTTGGAAATTGTTTTAGTTCCAGGCTGATAGAGGTCTCTTATATCTACTTGACTATGAGGCACACTCTTCACGAGTATCACTTTATGTCCCAAAGTCCAGTCCAATCCCTGTCTGAAGAGCTGGCCTTGGAAATTGTTTTAGTTCCAGGCTGATAGAGAATCCAGGGGCCA
>NW_004444183.1:734304-752341 GCF_000243295.1 Trichechus manatus latirostris
GTAGATTTTAGAGATTAGATGCTGATTGTATTTGTCATAGCCAAAAATTTTTTCCCAGTCTGTAGGTGATCTTTTTAATTTTTGGTGAAGTCTTTTGAAAAGCATAGGTGTTTTATTTTTAGAAGCTCCCATTTATCTAGTCTCTCTTCTGGTGCTTGTGCATTGTTACTTAAGGTTCGTATTGTGTTTATGCCATGTACTAGGGCTCCTAGCATTGTCCCAATTTTTTCTTCCATGATCTTTATCATTTTCAATTTTATATTTAAGTCTTTGATTCATTTTGGGTTAGTTTTTGTACATGGTGTGAGGTATGGGACTTGTTTCAGTTTTTTGCAGATGGGTATCCAGTTATGCCAGCACCATTTGTTAAAGAGATAGTCTTTTCCCCAATTAATGGACTTTGGGCCTTTGTCAAACATTAGCTGTTCATAGCTGGATGAGCTTATATCTGGATTCTGAGCTCTATTCCATTGGTGTATGTATCTGTTGTTGTACCAGTATCAGGCTATTTTGACTACCGTGGCGGTATAATAGTTCCTAAAATCAGGTAGTGTAAGGCCTCCCACTTCTTAATGCTTTATTTATTCAGAGCCTCTTTCCTTTCCATATGAAGTTGATGATTTTTTTCTCCATCTCATTAAAAAATGCTGGTAGAATTTGGATTGGGATTACATTGTATCTGTAGATTGCTTTGGGTAGAATTGACATTTTCACTATGTTGAGTCTACCTATCCATGAGCAAGGTATATTTTTCCACTTATGCAGGTCTCTTTTAGTTTCTTGAAGTAGTGTCTTGTAGTTTTCTCTGTACAGATTTTTTACGTCTTTGGTTAGATTTATTCCTAAGTATTTTATCTTCTTGGGGGCTATTGTAAATGGTATTGATTTGGTAACTTCCTCTTCAAGTTTTTCGTTGTTGGTGTAAAGGAATCCAACTGATTTTTGTATGTTTATCTTGTGTCCTGAAACTTTGCTGAAATCTTCTATGAGTTCCAATAGTTTTCTTGTGGATTCTTTGGGGTTTTCTGTGTATAAGATCATATCATCTGCAAATAGAGATACTCTGAGTTCTTCCCTACCAGTTTGGATGTTCTTTATTTCTTTTTCTAGCCTAATTGCTCTGGCTAGGACCTCCAGCACAATGTTGAATAAGAGTGGTGATAGAGGGCATCCTTGTCTGGTTCCCGTTCTCAAGGGGAATGCTTTCAAACTCTCTCCATTTAGGATGATGTTGGCTGTTGGCTTTGTATAAATGCCCTTAATTATATTGAGGAACTTCTCTTCTATTTCTATTTCATTGAGAGTTTTTATCATGAATGCTGTTGGACTTTGCCGAATGCTTTTTCTGCATCAGTTGAGAAGATCATGTGGTTCTTGTGTTTTGTTTTATTTATGTGATGGATTACATTGATTGTTTTTCTAATGTTGAACCTTCCCTGCATACCTGGTATAAATCCCACTTGGTCATGGTGAATTAATTTTTGATACGTTGCTGAATTTTATTGGCTAGAATTTTGTTGAGTATTTTTGCATCAATGCTCATGAGGGATATTGGTTTATAATTTTCTTTTTTTGTGGTGTCTTTACCTGGTTTTGGTATCAGGGTTAAACTGGCTTCATAGAATGAGTTTGGGAGTATTCCGTCCTTTTCTATGCTCTGAAATACTTTTAGCAAAAGTGGTGTTATCTCTTCTCTGAAAGTTTCATAGAATTCTCCAGTGAGGCCATCCGGGAGAGGGTTTTTTTTGTTGTTGTTGGGAGTTTTCAAATAACCTTTTCCAACTCTTCTTTTTTATGGGTTTATTTAGTTGTTCCACCTCTGTTTGTGTTAATTTAGGTGGGTAGTGAGTTTCTAGAAATTTGTCCGTTTCCTCTAGGTTTTCAAATTTGTTAGAGTACAATTTTTCATAGTAATCTGTTATGATTCTTTTAATTTCAGTTGGGTCTGAATGGGTTATCTGCTTCCTCTCCTGTTTTTCTTTTGTTAGTTTTGCCAAAGGTTTATCAATTTTGTTGATCTTTTCAAAGAACCAGCTTTTGGACTTGTTAACTCTTTCAGTTGTTTTTATATTCTCTATTTCATTTAATTCTGCTCTAATTCTTATTATTTCCTTCCTTCTGGTGCCTGTGGGCTTCTTTTCTTGCTCTCTTTCTACTTTTTCCAGTGGTAGGGTTAATGTTTTTATTATGGACCTTTCTTCTTTTTGGATGCATGAATTTATTGCTATAAACTGACCTCTGAGCACTGTTTTTGCTGTGTCCCAAAGTTTCTGGTAGGATGTGTTTCATTCTTGTTTGATTCTATGAATTTCTTTATTCCATCCTTAATTTCTTCTATAACCCAGTAGGTTTTGAGCAAGGTGTAGTTCAGTTTCCATGTGTTTGATTCTTCTTCCTTGCTTTTTGTGTTGTTGATTTCCACTTGTATGGCTTTATGATCAGAAAAGATGCTATGTAATACTTCGATGTTTTGGATTTTGTTAAGGTTTGCTTTATGGCCTGATATGTGGTCTATTCTGGAGAATGTTCCATGTGTGCTGGAAAAGAAAGTATATTTGGCTGCTGATGGGTGCAGAGTTCGGTATATGTCTGTGAGATCAAGTTGGTTGGTTGTAGCATTTAGCTCTTCTGTGTCTTTGTTGAGCTTTTCTCTTGATAGTCTGTCGTTCACCGAAAGTGTTGTGTTGAAGTATCCTACTACTATTGTGGAGCTATCTATCCCTCTTTTCAGTGCTGTTCGAGTTTGTTTTATGTACTTTGGAGCCCTGTCGTTGGGTGCATAAATATTTATTATCGTTATGTCCTCCTGGTGTATTGACCCTTTAATCATTATATAGTGCCCTTCCTTATCCTTTGTGGTGTATTTTACTATAAAGTCTATTTTGTCAGAGATTAATATTGCCACTCCTGCCCTTTTTTAAGTGTTGTTTGCTTGATATATTTTTTTTCATCTTTTGAGTTTTAGCCTGTTTGTGTCTTTAAGTCTAAGGTGCATCTCTTGTAGGCAGCATATAGACGGATCATGGTTTTTTATCCTAAACAATGTCATTTCTTGCTTTTTTTTTACTCAGCCCTATGTTTTTAAGATTCATCTATTTTACTATGTGAACAACCGATACTTTTCTTCTAATTGTTGGGTAGCAGATGCTGGTTAGTATTCTTGCCAGATTCCTTCACCTGGGCCAATGTACCCATCTCATAGCCACTAGAGATGTTTGCTGCTAAACTCTCACCTCTTTGCTCTTCTCCAAAGAAATGCCATTGACTGATGGGAGTCATGTTCCTGCAGATTGTATAGTTTTCTAAGCATTCCAGCAGCTAATGACCAATGCAGAGATTTAATAGCCCAGTCCCCTTACTCCTGGGTAAAAGAAACTCTTTGGTACACTTTACACTCCAGAGCTTCCCATGCAATGAGACTAAGGTTAAACATGTCCTGAAATACATATTTGCCCGACTTCTGCCTCTGTCCTACTTTGACTCTCTCATTTGAGAGCTCTCACTCAATAAATCAATGCATAAGAATCACTATCTCAAGCTCTTCTTCTAGAGAATCTCATTGAATGGCCAACCCTAAAGATAAGATTCAGCACAAAACTGGTTCTTATGAGGCTGCAGTCAAATATATTCCTGTTCTCCAACTTCTTCACCATTTCTGACATGAGCAGTTCCCCCCACAGCACTCTTTCTCTGTTGAGTTTGATAATTCATTGCAATGGTCACAGAGAACTCAAAGAAACACTATATCTGTGATTGCAACTTTAATAACAGAGAAGGATATAAACAAAGTTATAAACAGGGAAATGCCTAGGACAAGGTCCAGGAGGGGTCCCAGGAGCTTCAATATCTCAAAGGCACCTACTTACCCTCCTGGGAACAGAAGTTCACTCTCATCAACCAGAAAACTTTTCAACCAGTGACTGTTCTGTGATGTTACTCAGTGGCTTCTGCTGTTGTCCACTCCTCTCAGATGGCTCCTGTATCTCTCAGCAAGGGTTAGGCCCTTATGTTCCGCTTTCACTGTCCAGGTCCCAGCTTCATCTAGTGTTATGGCAGCCACTGACTACATCACCATCATAGGTTTACCTACTCTGATAGATTCTCATGTGCAAAGGATGCACACTCCTCCTGGCTGTCACTGATCACGAGCCCCAATTTGATTCTTTGTGTTCTCAAGTTTTTATCAGTTACTAGGCAGGCCCCTCAGACTGTCCTTGTAAAGACCAGCTGCAGTATGGTCCACCAGCCAGTGCCAATAAAGGTTAGACCAAGTAGGGACCCTCAGCCAAGCAAGGTAAAGATCAGTTCCAAGGTGAGTCTCCCCAGCCAATCTGGGTAAAGTTCAGTTACTTGGCTAGGCTGCCCAGCCAATTCACTTAAAGGTCAGTTACCAGTGGGGCTCCCCAGCCAGTTCGGATGAAGGCCAACCCCAGCGGGACTCAGGAACTAGGACTATAAGGCCAAGTTACTTTTTTGGTAAGGTGATTCCCCATCACACACCCACCTAAGTCAGGTAGTACTCTATGCTGTGTGTCTATTACCTTTTACCGATTCACACAGATTGCCTTTAACTCCCCATCACCACAGTGTCTAATGAATATCCTTGCAAACCTGTTTGAATTTTTCTTTTGTTTATGCATTGTCAGGAGTGAAATTGTTAGTTCATGGTGTATGTCACATTTAATGTAACTAAATACTTCCTGTTTGCTCTTTTCAATGGGTCCATCAGTCTACATTCTCACTCTGGGAAGTTTACGGTCTCTTCAATTACTGTTGTGCATTCTGTTTTAGTATCAGTGTCTGTTGTGCCATTAAGATTAATAATCAATGAAAAATCTCATGTCCTGTCTGTTTATTCAATCGGCAAATATACTGGTTTTTATTTAAATCTACTCAAATTGTGCATGTGTGTGTTTGAGTAATAGAATATGTTAGTTAAATTATGCAAGCATGAATCCACCCCTACATAAATTCCTCTACAGTTTTTATTTTCTTTTCAGTATCTTTATCCTTAACTCCCAAATGATCAGTGAAATATATCTATGATGCTTAGAGTTTTCACTCAGTCAGATGACATTTGAAGGCTTCTATTCAACCAGCATTATAGCACACTCTCTCTGTTTTATGCACTGTGCTGGGCTCAGGGGGTACAAAATTTTAATAGACATATTTCACTTAATTTGAATATTTAGATTGATTGAGCCAGCATTTAAATTGCTACTTGGAAATAAATCTAATCATTTTGTTCAGTTTAACAGGCAGTGTGGATAATTACATGAGGCACGGTTGCAGACAGCTAACCAATGAATGGGTGAGGCTGCAGAGTGGTGACTGAGGTCTTATAGACCATGACAAAACAGAACAGTGTCAGCGCATGGCTCATTGATCCTAATTCCTGCTGCTTTTCCTATGGCCAGAACAAGAATAAAGTGTTAGGAAGGAATATGAACATTCTGCATTGACAAAGATCCTGAGATTTTTTTTATCTTTAATTCCTGGTCCTATCTAGTCCAATCTAGCATAACATTTTAATAAATTATAACTATTTAGTGAGGGCATCACAAGAACCAATGATTCATAACTGAATCAAATCAAAATAGCCTAGTCTTTCACAAAACATTTAATAGTTACTCAGTATTTTTAATGCAACCTCCCTTCTCACTTTTCTTTCCTATTAGTTCATTTCATACTTCTATCCCAAGACTAGATAGATTTCTCTCCTTCATAAGTCCAGTTTCCGCCTAAGTCTCAGTTTTTTGTTTCCACTCTCTTCATTTAGCTTTGGTTATTATTATTGTTAAAGTTGTTGTTGTTGTTTTCCTTACTAACAAGCTAATTTATTTCAATTGATGTCCTTGGCTTTACCTCTAGACTCTTGCTGTTGTGTGCTGTCAAGTTGATTCCAACTCATAGCTATCCTATAGGACAGAGTAGAACTGTCCTATAAGGTTTCAAAGGAGTGGCTGGTGGATTTGAATTGCTGATCTTTTGGTTAGCAGCCAAGCTCTTAACCCCTACACCACTAGGGCTCTAGACTCTCGGTACTTCCAAAATTGGGGTTCATGTTGTAGTCATCTTTGAAACTTTGTAAAAGTAGATATTTTCTGATCCTGTCCCTAGAGATTCTGACTCAGTAGGCCATGGTGGGTTTCAAAATTTGCATATTTTAAAAATAATTCCCATCTATATGATTCCATCCATAAATCTGCAAGTACAAACTTCCCTATGTCTCGAGGCTAATAGAATTAAGATATATTTTCTTAAAATTTCTCCTACCTCCAGCCTGGCCTCAGCCAATGACCAACCCAAAGACAGACATAAAGTAACTCCCCCGACACACACACACAAATTACCCTACGACCAAAAAGAACTATGCTCTGAAGCTCCAAAGATGAGTAGTGTTCATGGATGAAAGCTAAGCGTCCAGCATTCCCTCCTTAATCCCAAATGATTTATTTATTATGAGAAAACTTCAGGCTAATGCAAGCCTTAAATATGCTGTAGGGCACCAGTCACTCACCCTGTTTAAAGGATAGTGAGTCCCTCTCTCTTTAGCTTTAGTCCTTGTTATCTACCTTCCTGTAAATTAGATTCTGACTCATTAGTCCTACCTGACCGTAAAATGTGGACTGCCAATAGCCTGGTTCTGAAGCATTAGACAACTCCTGAATGGATAATTCACTACTAACTTGTCCTAGAAACAAATCTGAGACTATCAAAAACAAACAAAAAAATCTGTTGTTTTTGAGTCGATTGTGACTCATAGTGACCCTATAGGACAGAAAAGAACTGTCTCATAGGGTTTCCAAGACGGTAATTTTTACAGAAGCAGACTGCCACATCATTCTCCCATGGAGTGGCTGGTGGATTTGAACCTCCGACCTTTCAGTTAGCAGCCAAGCACTTGATCATTGTGCTACCAGGGCTTCTCTTAGACTACCAGATACCTAAATTTTGTGTAAGACCTTGCTATTGCTCATATAGTAACCAAAATATATCAATAACTTAATTGTCCACCATACTGATCCGAGGATGTAGCCAAAGTTCACTCTCCCTCTGTTCCCTCTGATCCCTTCAGCTCTGGTTCAAATTTAGTGAGGCCTGCATACATAAATAACCCTGTTCCTTTAAGTGTTCATAATATTTAATTCAGTATTATTATGTCTGGGACTGTAACGTAAGACCACAATAAAAAATGAAAACAAACAATTATCCATTTTTTTTCTTTTGCAATGTTGTTTATAAAACAAATGGAAACAGCTCAATAGTCCAACAAAAAGGGGAAAGTTTAGTAGATGATGGCACACATTTTAATTGTAATATCATATGCTCATTAAACAGGATGCTTGTGGAGAGTTCTGTGTCTTGATTAAATACTAATGATATAGTGGCTTTTGAAAAAAGCAAGAAGCAAAGTTGTGTAGGCAATATGATCGCAAATATTTAAAAATCCATAAAACAGTGTGATTATTTTATAACTATTTATTTTGAACTAATTTTAAACTTAAAGAAAAGTTGCAACAATAGTAAAAAGATTTCGTTCATATCTCTCACCACACTTTCTCTAATGTCAACATCTTCCACACCCATAACACAATTATCCAGAATAAGAAATCAGTGCCCTCTGGATGCCGTGATTATTGGTGATATTTTTATTGCTCTTTTGTACTCTAAAAATTTCTATAATAAGTATGTATTTATTTAATAATCAGGACAAAAATATAAATATAAAAAAGGAAAAGATCAGCTCTGGTCCAGAGAGATGTGAACCACAAATGCTGATTTATATTTGAATCATGGTAACAACTTTAACAACGACATCCTACAGGTCTTTTACTCAGTAACTGAAACTTGGATTCTTCTGGGTCTTTGCTTTGGATCAAAGATGAAGCCAACTTTCACTTCTCAACTTGTCTAGTAACTATTTTGTATATTCTTCATTGCAACCTCATTGAACCCCTTGTCAGATTTATATAATGTCTTACTAAACAACCCCCCTCAAAAAAAAAACAAAAAAAAAACCTGAATTACAAACTCAATTATTCTTTTCTTCTCACAAGTGTTCTCGTTAGGGGCTATATCAACTCATTTATTCAGAAAATATTGTCCTGGGGAGAGAATTGATAATTTCTCATACACTATTTTAATGTAGTAATACTTTATCTACTTTTTATTATAATTCATATTACTTTGTGTCACAAAGAAACTGTTATTGTACAACTTCATGCATCTTTTGAAACTAATGCTATCAAGTTGTCTTTCATTAGATCTTACATGAGCTCAACAGGAGATAACACATACACCTTTGGGACATACAGCAATTTATATTTGGGTCTTTGGGAATCTCTAATGTACCCAGAGAGAAATGCCAGTTAGAACTTTGAGGTTAAAAAAGAGTATAACATTCACAATGAAACTCTAAAATAAGAAGAGAAAAATGGCTGTATCCATTTCTTTCATGTTCAGCTAGGGTAGAAAAGGAACTTTATCTGAGCAAGATGTATGCAAGTATTTGGACATTATTCTGGAATTTCAGTTAAACAATAGTGGGCTATGATACTTTTGTGTGAAGTTCTGAGATAACAATTAGATTGTCCTTTTACCAAGTTCAGGAAAACTTACTCCAACACCTTTTAAATAAGGAGTGAAAAGTGATTAAGATGTCATAATTCTGGGCTATGATGAGGTAACTGATATTAGACTTTCCTTCTTTCTGTAAATAACACTTAGGCTGGGTAAAATACAAGTCGAATATTTTCAGGTATTGTTCATCAGGCAGAGGGAGGTTTTTGAGAGCAGGATAACATTCAAGGTGAGCTTTGCATAAGCACCAGCTCTCTACTTGTTCTCTCTGAGCTGAGGAGGCAGAAATCAAAGTTTATATCTGCTTAGAGATTTAGAATTTGTGGCATTGGCATCAGAGAGGAGGTAGGTCCATAAGTCTATGAGGGAATGCCCCATTCAGTGCTTAGCTGAGATCTGGGATGTACATGTGCAGGGTAAATATATAAGATTTTTTATTATTATTTAAGTATTTTCAAAATATAGTTGAAGGCTTAAACAACAACAAAAAATAGCAATGTATTGCTGGACTTAAAAAAAATGTGTAACAAAACATATGACAAAAACAGCATAAAATTCAGTAGGGAAGAAATTGTAAGATTCTTACTTTATACATGAAGTGGTATAATTTGAAGGAAGTGAGTTATAAGTTAAAGTATACAATATGAACTATAAAGAAACAACTAAAATAAAAACAAAAGCATGGCTAATGAGCAAAAAAGGGAGATGAAATTAAATTATAAAACATACTCAAGTTATTCAAAAGAAGGCAGAAAAAGAGGAAAAAATGTAGAACAAATGGAATAAGCAAAAAAAAAAACCAGTGCAATGTGATGTATTCACAAGTTCTTAGTGAAGATCGCTTGAAGCAGAGCACAGACCAGACACTGTTCTAATGTCAGTGGTCAATAGGCATTTATTAGTCACAGAATAAACACAACAGGGATGAGTAGAACATCAAATATCATCATCAGCCAAGATACCCCGAAATTATGCGCCAGTTCCAGGGTGATGTAATGATTGTTCCATTTCACAACATGGAAAAGGAACCCCTCTCTCCCAGGGTCAATATGCTTAACTGGACAGCTCCTTTCTCCCAAGGCTATTATATTTAACAGGACAGCCGTATCTATATGCCAAGCAGCATGTACTAGGAGCAAGTAGAGAAAAAGATTAATAAAAAGGATAATAAAAGGTAAAAGGGGGTAATAAAAGTGAAAGGCTCTTTGCAGATATTGGACATTATTCATAGCCCCTGTTTTAGGGTGGGTGACCATCTCCTGAGGCTATTCTAGATTTACTGGCATCAGGAGCATTCCTCTCTCCTTTTCTCCTACTAAGAAAGCTTAACAGAGTTCTGGATTTCTTGAGGGCAATCATCTCTCTCTAAGGCGTGTTCTTTACTTCTTATTTATTAATAGCTATTATGCCCATTAGAAGCTAGGGAGATGTTTAGAGAGTTTATAGCACACCGTGCATCCAGCAAAAAGTAGTAAGATAATAGGTTTAAAGATAACCATATAAATATTCACATTAAATGTAAATGGTCTAATTATCCTAATTAAAAGGCAGATATTGTCAGATTTGTTACAAAATTAAGACACAACTTTATCCTGCTTGTAAGAAACTCACATTAAATATAAAGCATAAAAAGATCAAAAGTAAAAAGACATGCCCTTCTATCACTAATAAAAAGAATAGTAGAATGACTAGATTAATGTCAGACAAAGTAGATATCAGAACAAAGAACATTACCAGTGATAAAGAAGGCAATTAAACAGTGATAAAGGGGTCAGTTAATTAAGAGGACATAAAAATCTTGAACATGTATTCATCTAATAGCAAAACGTCAAAATACATGAAGTAAAAACTGATAAAACTTAAAGGAGAAATAGACAAATCCACAATTATAGTTAGGAATTTCAATATTTCTCTATCACTAAATAATAGAACAAGTAGACACAAAATCATAAAGGATATGGAAGATGTGAATGATGTTATTATTTAGCGTGATCTAATTGACATTTATAGAATATTCTACCCAAGAGTAACAGAATATACATTCTTTTAAAGTACACAGAAACCATCTACAAAGATACAACATCTTCTAGACTATAAAAGGTATAAATAAATTTTAAAATATTCAAGTGAAATTAAATTAGAAATCAGCAATAGAAAGATATCTGGAAAATGACCAAATATTTGGATATATATTGTGCTTTGGTGGTATAGTGGTTAAGCACTCAGCAGTTAACCAAAAGTTTGGTGGCTCAAATCTACCAGCTGCTCCATGGGAGGAAGATGTGGCAGTATGCTTCTGTAAAGATTTACAGCCTTGGAAGCCCTCTGGCGTGGTGGTTCTACTCTGTCATATTGGGTCTCTGTGAGTTGGAACCAACTTGATGGCAATGGGTTTATATATATATATACATATACACACACACACATACATATATATATAGTGAAACCCAGAGCTCAATGGAATTGACTTATTTTTCCCAGTCTCAGAAGTTTTTCGCCTTTGATAGGGTGCAGTCTTACCATTTTTCTATTGCTCGTTTTAGTGAAAAATATTTGAGTTTTCCTTCTCTGACATGCTTTCGCGTTACACAATTCCTTGATTTCACAGGTTTTACACAAAGTAAGTAAAGAAAAGGAAATAATGAAGATCAGAGTGGAAATCAAGGAAATAGAAAAGAGAAAACCAGAGAAATTCAATGGAACCAAAATCTTGTTCTTTGAGAAGATCTATAAAATTGATAAACTTCTAGCCAGTCAGTTTAGGGGGAAAAACAAGAAGTAAATTACCTATTTCCAGAATAATTGAGGTAATATCACTACAGATTCTATAGTTATTAAACAGACATAATGGAATATTATCAAAAATTTGTGTTTCTAAATTGAATAACTTAGATGAAATAGGCAAATTCTTGGAAAGATGATTGCTACCAACACTCACTCAAGAGTAATTGATAACCTGAATAACCATTTATCTTTTAAAGAAAATTATTTGTAGGTTAAAGAAGGAAAAACTTTCCAACAAAGAAAACTATCAGTTCAGATAAATTAACTTTAAATTATATAATACATTTAAGGAAGAAATAATACTAATTCTATAAAAAACATTTTCACAAACTTGAAGAGATGAAATAATTTCCAACTAATTTTCTGAGACCAGCATTACCCTGATACCAAAAGGAGGCAAAGACATTACAAGGAAAACAAACTATATACCACTATCCCTCAAAAACACAGAAGCAAAAAATTTTGTAAAAGTTTAGCAAATTAAAGTCACCAATATGCAGAAAAGGATAATGCACCAAAATGAAGTGAAGTTTATCCCTGGATGCAGGGTTGTTTAACCTTCAAACCTTGATCAATGTAATTTGTCATATTAACAAACTAAAAATAAAACTATATGATAATAACAAGAAAAGTAGAAATATAACTTGACATAGTATGACTTCTACTCTTGATAAAAATTTAACCACATTAGGAATAGAAGGAAATATCTTCAACTTGATAAGAGGCAGCTCTGAAAAACTTCAAGGATCCCTGGTGGCACAATGGTTAAGAGCTCAGCTACTAACTGAAAGATCAGCAGTTTGGAACCACCAGTCCCTCCACAGGAGAAAGATGTGGCAGTCTGCTTCTGTAAAGATTACAGCCTTGGAGTCCCTATGGCGCAGTTGTTCTCTGTCCCACAGTGTCATTATGAGGAAGAATTGACTCGATGGCAGTGGGGTTTGTTTTTTTGTTTTTATGAAAAACCTACAGCTAAAGTACTTAATGGTGAAAGACTAAATATCACCCTCACTATTTCCATTCAACATTATAATGGAGTTTCTGGACAGTGAAACAAAGCAAGAAAAACAAATAACAACCATTCAGATAAGAAAGAAAAAGTAAAAGTGCCTTTATTCATAGATGACATGACTGTGTAGAAAATCAGATGACATCCACACAAAAATGTACTACAACTATTAAGCGAGATTAGAAAGATTGCATCATACAATATATGAGTATCTAGTATGAGGAAATTATTGAACAATATCATAAATATCACACACAAATAAAATTTTGCTGAAGACAATTGAAAAGTGGTTGCAGTAATACATCAACAGGGAACTGTCAGAAATTCAAACCAGATTCAGAAGAGGATGTGGGATGAGGATGTTACATGAATCTTGGCTGAAAGTAGAGAATACCAGAAAGATGTTCAGCTATGTTTTATTGACTATGAAAAAGCATTCAACTGTGTGGTTCATAATAAATTATGGATAACATTGAAAAGAATGGGAATTCCAGAACACTTAATTATGCTCATGAGGAACCTGTACATAGACCAAGAGGCAGTAATTCAAAGAGAATAAGGGGATACGTGTGTTTAAAATCAGGAAAGGTGTGCTTCAGAGTTGTATCCTTTCACCATACTTATTCAATCAGTATGCTAAGCAAATAATCCAAGATGTTGGATTATAAAGATGAAGAACGGGGAATCAGGATTGGAGGAAGACTCCTTAACAACCTACAATATGCAGATGACACAACCTTGCTTGCTGAAAGCAAAGAGAACATGAGTCATTTATTAATGAAGATGAATGATTACAGCCTTCAGTATGGATTACACCTAAACATAAAGAAAACAAAAATTCTCACACCTGAACCAATACACAATACAATAAACAGAGAAAATACTGACATTGTCAAGGATTAATTTTACTTGGATCCACAATCAATGCCCATGGAAACAGCAGTCAAGAAATCAAACGACATCTTGAATCGGGCAAATCTGCTGCAAAAGACCTCTTTCAAGTGTTAAAAAACAAAGATGTTACTTTAAGGACTGAGGTATGCCTGACCCAAGCCATGGTATTTCAATCACCTCATATGCATGTGAAAGCTAGACAATGAATAAAGAAGATCAAAGATGAATTGATGCATTTGAATTATGGTGTTGCTGAAGAATACTGAATATGCAATGGACTGTCAAAAGAATGAACAAACTTGTGTTGGAAGAAGTAAAGCCAGAATGCTCCTTAGAAGCAAGGATGACAAGACTTTGTCTTACGTACTTTGGACATGTTGTCTGCAGGGACCAGTCCCTGGAGAAGGACGTCATGCTTGGTAAAGCAGAGGGTCAGTGAAAAAGAAGAAGAGACTCAAACAGATGGATTGAGACAGTGTTTGCAACGATGAGTTCGAACATGGCGACAGTTATGAGGATGGTGTAGAATCAGGCAATGTTTCATTATTTTGTACATAGGGCCACTGTGAGTCCGAACTGATTCCACGGCACCTAACAACAGTGTATATTCCTATATACTAGAAGCAAATGATCATATGTTGAAATTTTTTTAAAAAGTAAAATAGCGTCAATAATATTAAATCCTTAAGGTTAATCTGACAAAACATGTATAAGACTTCATATAGAAAAGTAAAAACCATTGATGAACAAGATTAAAGAATATCTAAGTAAATGGACAAGAATGCCATCTTTCTAGGTTGTAAGAATCAATATTGTTAAAATATCAATAAACCCCAAACCAAACCTGTTATCTTCAAGTTGTTTCCAAATCATAGCAAACCTATAGGACAGAGTAGACCAGCCTCATAGAATTTCCAAGGCTATAATTTTTATAGAAATAGAGTGCCACATCTTTCTCCCATGGAGTAACTGGTGAGTTCAAACTGCTGACCTTTCTGTTAGCAGCCAAGTGCTTAACCACTGTGCCACCAGGGTTCCTGAAAATATCAATAAAGATATAAAAGTCATACAAAGAAATCAAACAAATTCTGGAATGGAAAAGTATAATAAATAAAATTAAATGTTCACTAGAGGTGTTTAACAGCAGATTTCACCACTCAGAAAAAAAAAATCAGTAAGTTTGATGATAGCGCAATTGATATTACCTAATCTGAGAGGATGAAAGAAAAAGAAAGAAGAAAAAAGAACAGAGCTTAAGAGATCTATGGGTCACCATCAAGTATACACATTATGGGAGCCTCAGAAGGATAAAAAGAGAGAAGACCAAAAAAGATTTTTTTTGGAAGAAATAATGTCTGAAAACTTGCAAAACTGGATGAAAGATATTAACCTATACATTCATAAGCTCAAGGAACCCTAAGCAAGATAAAATCAAAGAGATCACACTGAGACACGTTGTAACCAATCTGTTGAAAACAAGAGAGAAAGAGAAAATCTTAAAAGCATCAAGAGAAAAGTGATTTGTCACATACAAATGATCCCAATAAGATTAATAGCTGATTTCTCATCAGAAACATGAAAGCCAGAAGACAATGTAATGACATATAGTTGTTGTGTGCCATCAAGTCGATTCTGACTCATAGCAACCCTATAGGACAGAGTAGAATTGCCTCATAGGGTTTCCAAGGAGCAGTTGGTGGCTTGGAACTGCCAACCTTTTGATTAGCAGCCTGAGCTCTTTACCACTCAGCCACTAGGGCTATATCAACCAATATTTCTATATTCAGTAAAACTCTCCTTCAAAAATGAGGGAAAATTAAGGCATTTCCAGATAAACAAAAAGTAAGGGATTTCAGTGCTACTAGACCTGTTCTACAAGAAATGCTGCAGGAAATATTTGAGGCTAAAAGGAAAAGACACTAGATAGGAACTTGAAGACATATGAAGAAACAAAGATCTCTGGTTTCTAGTTTAAATTTTTAAAAGATAGTATATTTGGCTTGTAATTCTTCTATTTCTTTCATATATGATTTAAAAGACATCTACATAAAACAATTATATATCTAAATACGTGTTAATAGACACACAATGCATAAAGATGTAATTTGTGACAAAAACAACAAAGTGGAAGGGGATAAAACTGGGTAAAAGGAGCACTAATAAAACTCTGGTGGCATAGTGGTTAAGAGTTTGGCTGCTAACCAAAAGGTCGGTAGTTCAAAGCTACCAGCCACTCTTTGGAAAACCTATGGGGCAGTTATACTTTGTCTTATAGGGTTGCTATGAGTTGGAATTGACTCAATAGCAACAGGTTTGGTTTGGTTTTGATACTGAGAATAAGGAGATATAAACTCAAATTAAATTGTTATAAATTTAGGATGTTAATTGTAATGCCCATTGTAACAAATAACCAATTACAGAATTTCACAAGATGACTTTAATATACATATGGAAATGCAGAGAACTTAGAATAATTAAAATAATTCTGAAAAATAAAAACAAAGTGGATTTCAACGTTTATGTTGTTGTTGTAGTTGTTAGGTGATGTCCAGGCAGTTCCAACTCATAGCGACCCTATGTACAACAGAACGAAACACTGCCCGGACCTGCGCCATCCTCACAATCGTTTTTATGCTAGAGCCCATGGTTGCAGCCATAGTGTCAATTCATCTCATTGAAGGTCTTCCTCTTTTTCACTGGCCCTCCACCTTACCAAGTATGATGTCCTTCTCCAGGGACTGATCGATCCCCCCTGATAACATGTCCAAAGTATGTGAGACGTAGTCTCACCATCCTTGCTTCTAAGGAACACTTTGGTTGTACTTCTTTTGAGAAAGATTTGTTTGTTCTTTTGGCAGTCCATGATATGTTCAATATTCTTCACCAACACCACAATTCAAAGGTGTCACTTTTTCTATGGTCTTTCTTATTCATTGTCCACCTTTTGCACACATATGAGGCAATTGAAAACACCATGGCTTGGATCAGGCATACCTTAGTCTTCAAGGTGACATCTTTGCTTTTCAACACTTTAAAGAGGTCTTTGCAGCCAATTTGCCCAATGAAATGCATCTTTTGATTTCTTGACTGCTGCTTTCATGGGTGTTGATTGTGGATCCAAGTAAAATGAAATCCTTGACAACTTCAATCTTTTCTCCGTTTATCATGATGTTGCTTATTGGTCCAGTTGTGAGGATTTTTGTTTTCTTTACATTGAGGTATAATCCATACTGAAGGTTGTCGTCTTTGATCTTCATCAGGAAGTGGTTCAAGTTCTCTTCACTTTCAGCAAGCAAGGTTGTGTCATCTGCATATAGCAGGTTGATAATGAGTTTTCCTCCAATCCTGATGCCCTGCTCTTCTTCGTATAGTCCAGCTTCTCAGACTATTTTCTCAGCATACAGATTGAATAGGTATGGTGAAAAGATACAACCCTGATGCACACCTTTCCTGATTTTAAACCTTGTTCTGTTTAAATGACTGCCTCTTGGTCTATGTACAGGTTCCTCATGAGCACAGTTAAGTGTTCTGGAATTCCCATTCTTCCCAGTGTTATCCGTAATTTGTTATGATCCACACAGTCGAATGCCTTTGCATGGTCAATAAAACACAGGTAAACATCTTTCTGGTATTCTCTGCTTTCTGCCTGGATCCATCTGACATCAGCAATGATATCTCTGATTCCACATCTTCTTCTGAATCCAGCTTGAATTTCTGGCAGTTCCCTGTCAACATACTGCTGCTGTGGCTTTTAAATGATCTTCAGCAACATTTTACTTGTGTGTGATATTAATAATATTGTTCGATAATTTCCGCATTCAGTTGGATCACTTTTCTTGGGAATAGGCATAAATACAGATCTCTTCCAGTCGGTTGGCCAAGTAGCTGTCTTCCAAATTTCTTAGCACAGCCGAGTGAGCACTTCCAGTGCTGTATCCGTTTGTTGAAACATCTCAATTGATTTTCTGTCAATTCCTGGAGCCTTGTTTTATGCCAATGCCTTCAGTGCAGCTTTTTCCTCTTTCTTCAGTACCATCGGTTCTTGATCATATGCTACCTCCTGAAAAGTTTTAATGTCGACCAATTCTTTTTGGTACCATGACTCTGTGTATCCCTTCCATTTTCTTTTGATGCTTTCTGCACCATTTAGTATTTTCCCTGTAGAATCCTTCAGTACTGCAACTTGAGGCTTAAATTTTTTCTTCAGTTCTTTCAGCTTGAGAAAGATCGAGCATGTTCTTCCCTTTTGGTTTTCTACATCCAGGTCTTTGCACATGCCATTATAACACTGTACTTTGTCTTCTTGAGCTGCCCTTTGAAATCTGTTCAGCTCTTTTATTTCATCATTTCTTCCATTCGCTTGAGCTACACGATGTTCAAGAGCAAGTTTTAGAGTCTCTACTGACATCCATTTTGGTCTTTTCTTTCTTCCTTGTCTTTTTAATGACCTCTTTCTTTCTTCATGTATGATATCCTTGATGTCATTCCACAATGATATGATAAAGCTAAAATAATCAAGGCAGGGTGGATTAGACATCAAGTTAGAAAAATAGAATGATGCTAGAAAAGATTTAATATTGCTAAGATGGAAATACTCCCTAAAGAAATCTACAGATCAGATGCAATCCCTATCAGAATTTCAATGGTCTTTTTTTTCAAAAATAGAAAAACGAACATTCAAATGGCCAACAGACACATGAGGAAATGCTCGCGATCACTAGCCATTAGAGAAATGCAAATTAAAACCACAATGAGATACCATCTCAC
>NW_004444183.1:754006-763585 GCF_000243295.1 Trichechus manatus latirostris
AGAAGGCTACAGGTAGCCAAATCACTCTTGAGAAAGAAAAACAAAGTTGCAGGACTCACACTTTCTGACTCCAAAATTTACAACAAAGCTACAATAATCATAAAAGTGTGGTACTGCTATAAGAACTGACATATAGAACAATAAAAAGGAACTGAAGATCCAGAAATAAACTCATACATCTCTGGTCAATTGATTTTTGACAAGGGTGCTAAGTTCATACAATGGTAAAAGAATAGTCTCTTCAACAAATAGTGCTGTGAAAACTGGATTTTCACATGCAAAGGAATGAAGTTGTAGTCCTATCTCACTCCATCTACAAAAATTAACTCAAAACAGATCAACAGCATAACGTAAGGGAACTATAAAACTCTTAATAGAAAATATAGAGGTAAATATCCTTGGTCTTAGATTTGTCAAAGGATTCTTAAACTTGACTCCAAAAGAACATGCAACTAAAGAAAAAAATAGATAAATTGGATTTCATTGAAATTAAAAGGATTCCTGGTGGCACAACAGTTAAGTGTTAGGCTGCTAACTGAAAGGTTGGCAGTTTGAACTCATGCAGATGCTCAATGGGAGAAAGACCTGGTTATCTACTCCCATAATGAATACAGCCTAGAAAACCCTATGGAGGCAATTCTATTCTTTCACATGGGGTTGCTATGAGTTGGAAATTGACTTGATGGCACCTAACAACAACAACAAACTTAAAAACTTTTGTTCATCAGAGGACATTATCAAAGAAGTAAAAACACAAGCTATAGAACGAGAGAAAATATTTGGCAATAATATATCAGATAAGGATTTAATATACAGAACATATAAAGAACTCTTATAACACAACAACAAAAATACAAATAACACAAATAAAATTGGACAAAGGGCTTTCTCCAAAGAAGTAACATAAATGGCCAAAAAGCACACGAAATGATGTTCAGGATCATAGATCATTAAGGAAATGAAAATCAAAACCACGAAATGATAATGCTTCACACCTACTAGGATGTTTATAATAGAGAAGAAGAAAGGAAGGAAAGAAGATGGAAGAAAGGAAGGAAGATGGGAAGAAAAAAAAGAAGGAAAGAAGACAGAGAAAGGGAAGAAATGAAATGCAGTCTTGGGCAGCATGTGAAGAAATTGGAACTCTCATCCATTGCTGGTTAAATTGCAAAATGGTGTAGCTAATAATTTAACGGCTCCTCAAAAAGTAAATATAGAATTACTGTATGACCGAACTTTTCCACTCCTAAGTATATATCCAAAAGACATGAAAACAACAACTCAGATAATTACACATCAGTGTTCATTGCAGCATTATTCACAATAGGGAAAAGGTGGAAACAACCCAAGTGTCTATTAACAGATAAATCTATTAAAAAAAAAAAGAGGTATATACATACAATGGAATATTATTCATTCATATAAAAGAATGAAGTGCTGATACATGTTACAGCATGGATGAACCTTGAAAATTTTATGCTAACTGAGATAAATCAGCACAAAAAAACAAATATTATGATTTTGCTTACACGAAATACCTAAAATAGACAAATTTATAGAGACATAAAGTAATTTAGAATTATCAGGGCTGGAAGAGGGAGAGTTACTGCTTCATAGATATAGAGTTTCTGTTTTGGTCGATGAAAATTTTTGGAAATAGATACTAGTGATGTGTGCACACCTTTGTGAATGTAACTAATGGCACGTAATTGTGCACTTAAAATGTTTAGAGCGCCATATTTTATGTTATAAATATCTTCCACTATTACCAGAAACAAAAAACAAAAAAACACACAATTAGACAACACTAGAAAGATACTTACTAGAATGGATAAATGAAAAAGAATGACAACAACAAATAACAGCAAGGATGTGGAGTGACTGGCTCAATCATCCATTGCTGCAGTGAGCATGAAATGATACAACCACTTCAGAGAACGTTTGACCTTTTATTATAAAATTAATCATCCATCTACTCTACGTGTCAGCAATTCACTGTTAATGGTTCTTTAGAGACACCACGATAATGCAGAGTCTGTGCAGGTTGAGGGTTGAGGGGAAGGGTGTTAAGAAAGAAAGAGTAGCACTGGTTTGCCATAGAAGGTAGAAGCTGTCATCAATATCAGCAGAAGTATGAGGTGTGTTAAGTAACTAGATAAGTTCAAACCTGCCTAACTCAACTGTAACATTAACTGTCAACTTATACAGCTAAGTTATGTGTTTTTATTTTCTTATATCCATCTTATAACCAGGCCATTTGTACATAATGGGTCTAATGTCTTTAATTCACTTCTTCATGGGGCTAACATTCTTTCTCACTGACTCTCAGCTTAGTCATATTTCTCTTCTGGAAAGTTTTCCTGACTTCCAAGTTTTAGGCCCATCCCTTATGTCTAACCAACACCTTGTATCTTGTGTACCACGTTTCTCTCCCAAGGGTCTGTGTTTCATGTTGATGCTGTGGCTCTATCATCAGGAACCAAGAAACTTTTTAAGAAAAATTTTTATTGATTGGTTAATTCCTTTCTCAGTGAAGAGCTTAGTATCAGCAATGCAAATGCTACATATACCAATATGTATATGGACTACATTAATGATGAACCATATTATGATAAACACCTTTAACTTTCTAAGAATATTAAAACAACCACATTGTATTAGTTTACTAGGGCTTCTGTAACAAATTACTACAAACATGATGGCTTGAAACAACAGAAACTTATTCTGTCACAGTGTGGAGGCCAGAAGTCCAAAATCAAGGTTTCAGCAGAACCGCTCTCTCTCTTTCTGAAAGCTGTAGAGGAGAAGCTTCTCTTGCCTCTTCCACTGTCTGGTGGCTCCTCACATTCCTTGGCTTCAAGCAGCATAACTTTAATCTCTGTCTTCATCTTCATGTGGCCATCTTCCTTGTGTGTCTGATATCTCTCTCTCTCCTTTCTCATTTAAAGATACCAGTCATTGGATGTAAGGCCTACCTAAATCCAGGATAATGTCATCTCAAGATCCTTAAATTAATTATATCTGCAAAAGTTCTATTTCCAAATAAGTTCACATTCACACGTAGAGGAGATTAAAACTTGGATAAATCTTTTTTGTGGGACATAAATCTTTTTGGTTCTCCCATCAAAAAGTCTTACTGAGGAGTTAACATATAACTAGCCAATCAGTAAAGCCTACTTTTTAGACTAAAATGAACTTTTACATAATTAACTCTATTTAAATGCACTGATTTGAAACAAGCTTTTATTAATGAAATTGAGAAATGCAATTATTTTTGAAAAAGACTCTCTTCAACAGGTATGAGATGATTTTTTTGTTTGAAGACTGCATAAGACAAGTTTGTCGTTCTTCAAATTATCTTATCTTTGCTACATGTCTGTATAGTAAAAAAGTAACACAGAGTAATTATAATTTAGGAACTAATCAGATTATTTAATATTAGTAGATCATAATCCATCACTGTCAAGAAGCCTATGCTCCATGAAGTATCCTACAAAACATATTAAACTCTATTTCGGGGCAACATACAGCTTCGAATATTATACTGTAATTAGTGGATAGACAATTTGAAGCACTGAGAGGGTACTATCCATTGTCATCCACCATTGTTTTACCACTATATCTAATATGTACACCTCTAATTTTCTATGTCAAGAAGGTGGCTTTAAAGAAAATGCAAACACCTAAAGGAAGCAAGGTCAATGTCATAGTCTAAGCTTATTTGACTTAAGAATAGGGGCACTTATCAGATAAAAGGTAATGTTGAAAGACAAAGGATGCTCTTTCCTAGGCCATTATTTTTCAGAAAGAAAGCTGTTAAAATGTGACAATGCCTAGTTTAATAGAATATGAGTAATTCAAAACCTGTGTGAGAATAATGAAGTTAAAATATAGATGGAAAAGGAGTAATAAAGGAAGCAGAGATTCTAAAGTGATAAGACTTAGAAATTTCAGTAAGTTGAATCTTCAGGTGTTGACAGTAGAGGCAGCAATAAAACAACTTAATGTCTAAAGATACCTTAAAAAAAAAAAAAAAAGCTCAGTTGCCATGTAGTTAACCCTATGCATGTCGGAGTAGAACTATGTTCCAAAGGGTTTTCAACGGCTGGTTTCTTAGAAGCCAATTGTCAAGCCTTTCTTTCAAGTTGCCTCTGAGTGAACGCGAACCACCAACCTTTCAGTTAGCAATCAAGTGTGTTAACTGTTTGCACTAACCAGGGACTCCCTAAAGATACCTAGTATTTGAATGAAATTCAAACACCAAGCAAAAGGAAGAAGAAAAGAAACCAACATACACAGCTACCAGACACCATTACTGGGGCTTTATGACTAAAAACTCATCAGTTTCTCATGACAAGTAATTAGGCTGATAGCATACTCATTTTGCAAGTGTAGAAACAGAGCATCACAGATTAATTAACTTACTTAAGGTCATAAACATAGCAAGTACTTGACACACGATTTGAATCTAATCCAGTACAAAGTAAATGTTTAAAAAAAGGTTGAAGAGGCCAATATGGCACCCTAGACTGCCACACCTTGCTGTGCCTCTGCAGTAAAGATCTGAAGAACTAAGTAAAACAGATATAAACCTCAATCCTGGAACCCTAAGCATCAAATGAGGAGATAAAGAACTAGATCAAATGCCGAGTGGAAGAAGAAACTGACCAAAAAAAATAGAGAATGAGGAGAGATAAGAAATGGAAGTCCCCTGCCAACTAATACAGCACAGCAATGCCATTTTGGAGCACAGCCAGCAATAACCTGGGACAAGGAGTATGGGAAGACAACTTCATGGAACTCCCAACAGGAGACAGAACACTCAGTAACCAGAAAAGCAAGCTTTCCCACCCCTCACCCTTCTACCCTGTACACCACCTCCCTCTCCTTTCTGCCAGCCCCTGTGTCTGCCTTGCCCCCACCTGCTGACTACTGCCACACTGCTACCTCTTTTCTTTTTTTCCCTTTTGTCTCTCTTTTCTTCTCTTTTTCCCTCCCATTTAGACTCATATACCACCTTCCTCCATTTCCCACAGGCCCCCACCATGCTGCTGTGTCAAGAGCTTCCCAGGTCCTCAAGCCTGCTGCTGCACTAGATTTACCCCATCTCTCCCCTCCCAACACTCAATCAGCTGCTGAACAGTGTGAAGTGAGCCCATAATACACTTGGTCTGACACCCCCACCTATCTGGCAAGGTATTGTGACCCCTCGCACACCGTTGAACCAACATCAGGAAGAACACAGCGACCACCCAGTCTGCCCTCAGCCACCTTGCTAAACCAGTGAACAGTGAAGCAGCTCACCCCTCCTGCTTCTGCCCTGTCCACTTGGACTAGGTGGTGAGAGCTACTGAGCCCACAGAAAAGCAAGCAGCAAAGTACACCTGGCCCACCCACTGTGACATATCAAAACAAAACAAAATAGCAGGATGAAGAAAACAAACATACAATCAATAAAAAAGAAAATAATACTTTAATGTCCTGGAGACAGCAGAGAATATCAAAACACATAATAAAAGCAGGATAAGATGGCTCCAGCAAGTAGCCAAGACAAAGAATAAGATAACCTTCTGATAGAAGGAAGGCAGTGGAACTACATACTATGTAATTCAAAAGACTAATATTTACTCATAGCAACACTATAGAACAGAATAGAACTGCCCAAAGGGTTTCCAAGGAGTGGCTGTCGGGTTAGAACTGCTGACCTTTTGGTTAGAAGCAACTCAACCACTATGCAACCAGGGTTTCCTATTTCCAACCAAGAACAATGCATCCTGCAAAACTCTCTCTCAGATATGATGGTGGAATTTCCAGATAAACAGAAATTAAATGAATCCATAAAAAAAAAAAAACAAACTTACAAGAAATATTAAACAGAGTCCTTTGGTTAGAGAACCAATAACATCAAACAACAACCAAAGTCTAGGACAACAGGACAGCATCAGTCAGTTACCAACCTAGGCAAAGAACTCGCAATAATAAAACAAAACTAAAAGACTTAAAGCAGGGAAACAGATGTCAATCTATAAATGAGGACAACATCAAAACAATAAAAGACAGAGTCAATGGAGTAGGTATAGAACTTTCAAAAGGATAGGAAGTCAAGGTAATAGTAAGTAAAAAAAGCTAGATCAAATTTAAAAATACAAGGGTAAATTTCAAGGTAAGCACAAGGAAGGTAAACAAAACTACTCATCACAATATGAAAGAAAAACATAAAGACTCAGAAAACACAAAATCTATAGTAACAAAGAAAAGAAAAGAAAATTCATAAACAAAAGGAACTCGGCACAGATAAGTAAGAAGTACAAAGAAAATGTCAGCACCAAAGAGGAAAAAAGAAAAGGCAAAATATGACAGCAATAAACTCATACATATCAATAACCACCCTGAATGTAAATGGCTTAAATGCGCCCGTAAAGAGACAAGAGAGTGGCAGAATGGATTTAAAAAAACCCCACTTAGACAAAGACATAAATATATTAAAAATTAAAAGATGGAAAAAATATATCAAGTGAACGGTAACAAAAAAAGAGCACAGTGGCAATACTAATCTCAGACAAAATAGACTTAAAGGAAAAATCAACCATAAAAACAAGGAAAGACATTATATGATATTTAAAAAGACAATCCACCAAAAAGACATAACCCTATTAAATATCTATGTACCCAACAACAAGGATCCAAAATACATAAAACAAACTCTATAAGCAAAAAAAGAGAAATAGACAGTCCCACAATAGTATCAGAAAACTTCAACACAGCACTCTTGGTAAAGGACAGAACATCTAGAAAGAAACTCAACAAAGATACAGAAGATCTAAAGACCACAATCAACCAACTTGACCTCATAGACTTATGTAGAACACTCCACCCAAAAACAGTAAACTAAACGTTCTTTTCCAATGCACATGGAGCATTCTCCAGAATAGATAACATTTTAGGCTACAAGCAACCCTCAATAAAATCCAAAACATTGAAATAATACAAAGCATTCTCTCTGATAACATGCAATAAAAGTAGAAATCAATAACAGGAAGAGCAAGGGAAAAAAAATCAAATACATGGAAACTGAATAACACCTTGCTTAAAAACAACTGGGTAATAGAAGAAATCAAACAGGGAATCAAAAATTCCTAGAATCAGATGAGAATGAAAACACATCATACCAAACCTTTGGGACATAACAAAGGTAGTGCTCAGAGGGCAATTTATAGCAATAAACACAAACATCAAAAAAGAAGAATGTGAGGAGTTCCAGCAAAATGGCACTCTAGGCAGAAGCACCACACCATCCCTCGACAGCAAAGATCCGAAACACTAAACTGAACAGAGAATATAACAATCCTGAGACCCTAAAACATCAAATGAAGAGATAAAGAACTTAGCCAAGCACCAAATAGAGTGAGAAAACTGACAGAGAAAGGAAAGCAAGGACAGATTCATACAGAGGTCCCCTATCAGCCAACGCAGCTTTGATCCGCCATTTGGACTCCTATCGGAGACCAGCAAACAGGGGGTATGAGAAAGCAGCCTCACAGAGCTTCCAGCGGGAGACAAAACAACCGGTAATTGGCGATATATGCTTTCCCACCCCCCACCCTTCTTCACCCCTACTCGGCCTCCTCTGCTTCCCGCGGTCACAGTCTCTTGACTGGGAAGCAGCGGCTGCTTGGATCCAACACCCGAACGGGTGGCTGCCTGAGTGCCATTTGTTGGCTGCTGGTATTGCTTTTTTACCTCTTCTTTTTATTTCTTCCTTGCCTCTCCCCACCTCCCCATCTTTTAGCTTGAGTACCTCGCTCCATGCACCATCTTTGCTTCTTCCTGAGGGGCTACAGAGCTCTGGTAATTTGTGATATACGCTTTCCCACTCTCTACCCTTCTTCACCCACACATGGCCCCCTCTGCTTCCCATGGACACAGTCTCTTGTCCCGAAACACCAGCCCGCACTAGCTGGCTCTCTGAGTGCCATTTGTTGGCTGCTAGTGTTGCTTTTTTTTTTTCTGTTTCTTTTGATTTCTTACTTGTCTCTCGCCACCTCTCCCTCCTACGGTAAAGTACCTGGCTCTGTGCACCATCTTTGCGTCTTCCTGAGGGGCTGCGGAGCTCCGTTCGAGTGTGGAGCTACTTCCTGGTTTGGGCTGCCACACTGGTGGGATCCCGGGACTTTTGTTTGTTTGTTTGTTTTGCATTGTTTATTTATTTTCTTTTCCTTTTCTTGAGTTGGGAGCCCTTTCTGGCCAGGCTGAGTTGCATGGCAGGGAGACTCCTCTTCAGCTTCCACAGACATGCAGAGGGATCCCTGAGGGCATTTCTTTTTATATTGGTTTTATTTTTATTTTTCTGTTTCCTTGGGGGCCTTTCTTGTTTTCTTTTTTTTAATTTGTTTTGTTTTCTTTTTCCTCTTTTTCCCTTTTTGTCTTTCTTCATTGCTCAGTTTCTCGTCTCTCTATATCTTCCTTCTCTTTCTGTTCCCTGAATACCTGTTGCTGTATACCTCTACACCTTCTAGCCAGGCTGTACTGCAACACCTGAGAGCAACTTCCCCAGACCTCATAGCTGCACTGGTGGGATCACTGGGAACTTTGTGGTTCTTTAACCTTTCTGACTCTTATTTATTAATTCTTTTCTTTTCTTCCTCCTCCTCTTTGTGTTTTTCTCCATTTCATAGTCTCTCATCTCTCCACTCCAACAGCAAGTACCCTAGCATTATTTTTTGTTTGTTTGTATGTTTTTGGCTCCTGTTCCTGTCTTCTGTCTACCATATCCATCTTAGTGCCACACACAACAATCTCCCCGCTGCATCCTGCCTACCTGCACTGTGTGCTTGACATCACACCACTAAGCAGCACAGGCACGGCCTACTGGAACCTACCCTGCAGTGATTACCGACCTGCTCTGCTGGCTGTAGAAAGTGCCACAAACAACCCATCCCAGTTACTCCTCTTCAGCTAGCCCTGCCCTGCCGTATCATATCTGAGTGACTGACCTGCCAGTTGAAGAAGGAGGTGAAAAGTATTGTGCCTACAGATGAACAAACAACAAAGAACACACAGTCTACTGGCTCAGACATAGTCAAAACTTTTTTTTAAAAAAGGGATGAAACAAAAAAATCTACAATCAATAAATGAGAAAAATAACTACTGAATGCCCCGAAGACAGCAGACAATAACAAAACATTTACAAAAACAGGACAGGATGGTTCCAGTAGGCGTCCAAAAAAAAACACCAGATGACTCTCCTCTGGAAGAAAATGCACTAGAAGTACCAGATAAGGAATTCATGTCTCAAATACCCAGAATTCTCCAAGAACTGAGGCAAAAAGCTGAAAAACATGAGGAAAAAATAGACAAATTCATGGAAAGTACAGACAAAAAAGTGGAATAATTCAGGAAAATAAGGCAGGAACAAAATGCCAAAATAAATTCAAAACTAGAAATTATACAAAGACAACAATTAGAAATCCAAAAGACAAACAACAAGATTTCAGAAATGGATGATGTCATAGAAGGGCTGAGAAGCAGATTTGAAACCGTGGAAGACAGGATCAGTGGAACTGAAGACAAACACTTGGA
>NW_004444183.1:768572-785369 GCF_000243295.1 Trichechus manatus latirostris
TTAACCAATGTCATAAAACAATATGTTTACTACAGTTTCATGAGAAACTTTGTTCTGTAAACGTTCACCTGAAGTCCAATAAAAAAATTTAAAAAAAAAGAAAAAAAAACAGCTACAGCAGTGCATCAATGGGAACTGCCAGAAATTCAAGCCAGGTTCGGATGACAGTGTTGAACAATGGTTATCATTGCTGATATCAGAAGGATCTTGGCTGAAAGCAGAGAATATCTGAAAGATGTTTACCTGTGTTTTATTGCCTATGCAAAGTCATTAGACTATGTGTATAATAACAAATTATGGATAACGTTACAAAGAATGGGAATTCTGGAACACTTAATTGTGCTCATTCCAAAGCTGTACATAGACCAAGAAGCAGTCATTCTAACAGAACAAGGGGATACTGCATGGTTTAAAATCAGAAAACGTGTGCATCAGGGTTGTATCCTTTCACCATACTTATTCAATCTGTATGCTAAGCAAATAATCCGAGATGCTGGACTATATGAAGAAGAACATAGCATCAGGATTGAAGGAAGACTCATTAACAACCTGTGCTATGCACATGACACAATCTTGCTTGTGGAAAGTGAAGATGACTTGAAGCACTTACTGATGAAGATCAAAGACCACAGCCTTCAGTATGGATTACACTTTAAAATAAAGAAAACAAAAATCTTCACAACTAGGCCAATAAGCAACATCATCTTAAATGGAGAAAAGATTGATGTTGTCAAGGATTTCATTTTACTTGGATTCACAATAAAAGCCCATGGAAGCAGCAGTCAAGAAATCAAATGATACGTTGCATTGGACAAATCTGTTTCAAAAGATCTCCTTAAAGTGTTAAAAAGCAAAGATGTCACCTTAAAGATTAAGGTGCAACTGACCCAAGCCATTGTGTTTTTAATCATCTCATATGCATGTGAAAGCTGGACAATGAATAAAGAAGACTGAAGAAGAATTGATGTCTTTGAATTACAGTGTTGGTGAAGAATATTGGATATACCATGGACTGCCAGAAGAACAAACAAATCTGTCTTGGAAGATGTACAGCCAGACTACTCCTTAGAAAGGAGAATGGCAAGACTTCGTCTCACATACTTTGGACAAGTTATCAGGAGGGACCAGTCCCTGGAGAAGTACGTAATGCTGGGTGGAGTAGAGTCTGTGAAAAAGAGGAAGACCTTCATCGAGATGGACTGACACAGTGGCTTCAACAATGGGCCCAAGCATAACAACGATTATGAGGATGGCACAGGACTTGGTAGTGTTTATTTCTGTTGTACATAGGATATCTATGAGTCAGAACCGACTTGCCAGAACCTAACAACAACAACAGACAAGTGTTAACTTTGGTGAAGGGAAAGACAACACACAATATAAGGGAAATTAGCACAAGCTGACCAAGGCAAAATCATGGAAACTTCCTACACACATCCACACACCTAGACAGACTGAGTTACTTAGGCCAAGGGCTGGGAACCATGGTCTCGGGGGACATCTAGATCAATTGGTGTAACATAGTTCATAAAATAGATGTTCTGTGTCCTACTTTGGTGAGGAGCATCTGGGGTCTTAAAAGATTTCAAGTGGCCATCTAAAATACATCTATTGGTCCCATCGCATTTGGAACAAAAGAGTATGCAGAAAACCAAAAGCACGAAGACAATATTAGTCCGAAGGACTAATGGACCACGTGAACCACAGCCTCTACCAGCCTGTCTTAGTCATCTAGTGCTGCTACAACAGAAATACCACAAGTGGAACAGAAATACCACAAGTGGATGGCTTTAACAAAGAGAATTTTATTCTCTCACAGTCCAGTAGACTACAAGTCCAAATTCAAGGCATCAGCTCCAGGAGAAGGCTTTCTCTCTCTGTCAGCTCTGGAGAAAGATCTTTGTGAAGTATCATTCTTCCTTTGGTCTGGGAGCATCTTAGCCCAGGAACCTCAGGTCCAAAGGGTGTGCTCTGCTCCTGGCACTGCTTTCTTGGTGGTATGAGGTTCCCATGTGTCTCTGTTCACTTCTGTCTTTTATATCTCAAAAGAGATTGGATTAAGACACAATCCAATTTTGTACACCTCATCAGTATAACTGCCGCTAATCCATCTTATTAGGTCATAGTGATTGCATTTACAACACATAAGGAAATCACATCAGATTACAAAATGGTACACAGTTATACAATACTGGGAATCATGACCTAGCCAAGTTGATACACACTTTTTTGGGAGGACAAAATTCAATCCATGACACAGCCTGAGCCCAGAAAAAATTGGTTTCTGGCTACCACCACTGACTGCTCTGACAGAGATCACAATAGAAGTTCCCAGAACAAAATACACAAAAAAAGGCTAGACTTACTGGTCTGTGACTGGAGGAACCTGAAACTATGGTCTCCAGACAACCTGCTAACTCAGAACTGAAGCCACTCCAGAAGTCCATCTTTCAGCCAAAGATTAGCCAAGCCTAGAAAATAAACAATAACACATGTGAGCAACGTGCTTCTTAGTTCAACCAAGTCTAGGAGACCAACCTCAAAAGAAAGGATGAGAAGGCAGGAAGGGCCAGGAAAACAGGATGAATGGACAAGGGGATCCTGGGGCAGAAAGGGAAAGGGGGAGAGTGCTGACACAAAGTGGGGATTGCAACCAATGTCACAAAACAATTTGTGTATACGTTTTTGAGTGAGAAACTAATTTGTGCGTAAACTTTCACCTAAAGCACAATAAAATTTAAAAAAATTTTGAAGATAAAACTTGAGAGCTCCTTCAGCTTGTGGCAATGACATTCGGATGAATGGGCTCCTTTTATTCATTAGGCACCTACCAAGGAGCCCTGGTGCTGCATTGGTTAAGCACTCAGCTGCTAACTGAAAGGTCGGTGGTTTAAACCCACCAGCTGCTCCTCAGGAGAAGGATGTGGCAATATACTTCATAAAGATTACCGCCTTGAAAACCCTATGGGGCAGTTCTACTTTGTCCTATAGGGTTGCCGTGAGTACAAATGCACTCAAAGGCAATGAGTAGGCACCTTCTGCCCCAATAACTAGTCCCAGCTCAAGCTATATGTAGTTGTAGTACAGCCCTACCAAAAATGGGTAGACTCATATCTTTTAAGCAGACAGGGATGGTGACAGCTCCTACTTGGCAATTGAAAGACTGTAGAGGTAGTATAGGTATATCAACCAGCAGAACTCACTGAGAGGTAGGAAATATTACCCAGATGATATACAAGGACCAGTGATTTACTGTGGACAATAAATATAGCTTGTTGTTGTCATTGTATGCATTTGAGTCAATTCTGACTCATATAGACCCAATATGACAGAGTAGAATTGTCCCATAGAATTTTCTAGGCTGTAATCTTTACCGGAGAAGACGGACAGATCTTTTCTCCCATGGAGCTGATGGTGGACTCAAACTGCCCACCTTTTGGTTAACAGCCAAGGGCTTAACTAATATGCTACCAGGGCTCCTTCAATATGGCCTACAGCATGGATTATACCTGTTTTAATTTATCTCATCAGAAAGAAGCTGCTAGAATGAAAAAGATAAAGCTTTCATAAAAATATCCTTATTATATAATATACTTGAATGTGATCATCTCAATTTGTTCAGAGATATGTTTGGAAAATGTTTGTCTACCTTCTTCAAGCCTAGAGTCATACAATGAGCCATGCCCTTGACAGTGGAGAACACCCTGCCAAACTAGCCCCGGCATTCAGGGCCAGTGGCTCTTTAACTTAACCAAGAAATATTCTCTAAGGAGACAAGAAAATTAGAATCCTATAATCTAGAATTCATTTCCTTTCTGCCTGTGCTGATGAACCACAGGGCAAAGGTAGTGCTTGGAAGATGTAACTAAATCATTCCAGGAAACTATTTTATTTGCCTTTATCTTCTTCCTAATTGGTTTTTTATCTGCCTTTAAATTTTAATTGCCTTGATTTATGTGTATCTCACTTTATAATGTTCCTCAAATCCTTTGTGGAAGAGGCTATAAAACATAAATTCTTCAAAAAATATATTCTCTAACAATACATATCTATGAGGATACATGAAGGGTATGGAAGTGTGATTATAGAGTAGCTTTTTTTCTGTAACTGCCTAGCCGACTTGTAAAATTATTAAATGCAAGTGCTCAGCTACATTAGCCCACTCTTGGTTACTAGGAGTAAGATGGAGAAGATAATCCATTCTTGTTACCGTTGATGGCATTTTATAAAATACTTAGCAAAGCTCAAGTTTACTTTTCAGGTTTTTCTTCCTCTACCTTGACTACCAGGGCATAAAGGGGAGATTGATTTAATTTTGTGCAAGATCAATAAAAAAAAAATCTCTCAAATGTTTGTGAAATTCTTATCGATTGTTCTGCAAATCAAATATCACCATGTTTAAAATTATAATATCAGAATTGAAATATCTGTTCAGAGAGTAATTTAAAATTGTATTTAGTGTGACAGAATTTAGACATATACTTGTTTAATTTACTTTCAATTAGGCCATTATAATTGAATCTCACCAGAACTATTGGATCATGTTACAGTTGAATAAATTGAAAGAGCTTATGTTACCTTTTTGTTTAAAATCAGGAGAAAACCAATCTAAACGAATCCCTCCATTGCTTCACTTTATTATTTAATATATGAGAAAATTATCCTGGCATGAAGAGACATAACAGCTCCTTCGCAGAAACAAATATGAAATTAATCTTTCTTAGACAAAATCCATTCGTTTTATCCACTATCGTATTGGCGCCTTTGTTTAAAGTTCACTAAACCATTATTTGCCATCAAGCAACTAAAGTTCAAGAACATTTTTCTATACAAATGCTTAAGCAGACTTTATCGATGCCAGGTGTCGGTAAGGTGCTCGCTGACTTTAACTGTGGTATATGGAGGTATCTTAGTTTTCTAGGGCTTCCATAACAAAATACCACAAAGTGAGTGGCTTTAAATAACAGAAACTGATTGTCTCATAGTTCTGGAGTCAAATCAGAGTATCAGCTGAGGCTTTTGAGAGAGAAATTCCAGCTCCAGCTTCCCTCCTAGCTTCTAGTGGCTTCCAGCAATAGTTGGCATTCCTTTGTTTCTTGTAGATATATTTTCCTATTGTGTCTTTATCTGTGTGTGACTCTGTTTCCATGCCTCTTCTTCTCTTTTATAAGACACCAGCCATATAGAACTGAGACCCATCCTACTCTGGTGTGACCCCATTAACTTAACTAACATCTTCAAAGAATGTGAATATTTTCCCAAACAAGATCACATTCACAGGAATAGGAGTTAGGACTTCAACCTATCTCTTTGGGGGACACAATTCAATCTATAACAGGAGGGTATGAACACAGTGGCAATTCTAGGCACAATCCAAGCTGAATCAGAGGCCCTTTGTACTTCTTAAAATCCTGCTATCAACAGACTTACCAGCATCTATTGTGCACCAGATATTGTGCTTGGAATCAAAAATTCAAATATGAAAATGCTTGGTTTCAGTTCTCAAGAAGATTTTGTAATTGGAAAGGATAAAGGCATATGGAGAAATGATCACTAATACTATGGACATATGCTATTATGGAGGTGTGAAGAAATTATAATTAGAGCACAGAGAAGGTGCGTGGAAATAAGAATGAAATGTTAGGGAAGTCTCAGAGAACTACTTCAGCTGTTAGTTAAAGAATGAGTATAGCTTACCCTGGCTGGCAAAGGTGGAAGATTACTTCAGACCTGAGGAATAATGAAATTGACATGTTCAGGGAGGGTACACAGTTGAATTCTGTTGAAGTGCACGGTTCTTGGAGGAGAAGTGCCTATGCACATACTTATGAGATAGGTGGGGGCAGACCGTGGAGTGTCTTCAGACTAATGAACCTCCAGTTGAGTCTGTAGTCAATGGGGAAGCTAATGAAATCTGAAAAGCTAGGGAAGCAGCATGACTGGATTCTCACGCTTTAAAACAAAATTCTAGCTGGAAAGTGGAAAATGGACTGCAGTTACCAGCACCTGTGGACAAAAGTCCAGACAATAGATAATGAGAGATTTAAAATAACAGAAACAGAAATGGAAAATGTATGCTATTTTAATTATGGTATTGTTCTATGACAACACCTTGACAAATAGCTTTAAAGTGTTTTATTTTTCTAAAACTGAAGGGGTAGTATGTATTCAGCCATTTCAAATTTATGCATCTAGTGATCAGTGCTAGTTAATATGAAACTTCCACACTTAATATACCTTTGGAAGGTCTTTAGAAGTTTATAAACTTTGTTGGCCCGGAAGATCAATGGAACACTGATTTATTCTATCACGTCCTTAGTGAAGCCACTTTGACAACCAGAATAACAGATAGGTATGTTGTAGGGTCATCAGTAGGTTTCAATGACTCATCCAAGCACTAAATTTGTTTCCTATGATGAAAATCTGTTACAGTGTTAAGCTTAGGAAGCAGTTGTATCAGACAGGATCTGGAAGGAAACAGATGGCACATTTAAAGGATTGACTGAAGAAAGTCTAATGAGGTGACTATTTACAGTGGTGTGGGCAGGAACCAAGAATGGATAGAAGACCCCCAGGGACTGCCAACCTTTAGACTCCCAAGCCTGAGGGGCAAGGTGAGTTAGCAAGAGCTGTAGTTCTAAAAGAAGCAGCTGCAGTGCCTGGCAGTAAGGAGGACTGTGGGGAATGAGCTACTTCCAAAACCCAGGTGAGGAAAGGAGGGAATGAGAAACAAATACCAAAACCATTCCTTCTTTTCACATCACTCTCCTGTTGCTATTGCTTATTGTGGAAAACCAGCTGCAAGACAGAGGATGACCCAGCCCAGGAGACACAGCGTGTGAAGGGCTACATCCAGGGCACAGAGACTACAGAGCTGGGGTGTGGGGTGAGATAATGGGCAACACTCAAAAATACACTGTTGAGGGGTGTCGCTGCTACTTTTCAAAGAGTCAACCAGCTATTTGAGTAAGCTTTGCATTTTTCCAAAGGCATATGCCTTTGCACATGCTGTTCTCTTTGCCTAGATTACACCCATGTTCCCATCTTGCCTTTCAAATCCCTCTTAGGCCTTACTTCTGTGGCAAGTCTCCACTGAGACACGTATCCCACATGTTTGGATGCCTGGTTTATATGTTCAATTATGCTATATAATACGCTGAATTATGGCAAAATATTTATCTATGGATCTATATGTCTACGTGGAGCTCTGATGGTGCAATGGTTAAGCGCTTGGCCGAGGGACAAAAGGTCGGTGTTTTGAACCCACCAGCGGCTCCAAGGGAAGAAGACCTGGAGGTCTGCTCCCATAAAGATTACAGTTTACAAAACCCTATGAGGCAGTTCTACTCTGACCTATAGGGTCAATATGAGTCAGAATCGACTCGACAGCACGAAACAACAGCAATAACCAAAACCAAAACCCTTTGCCTTCGAGTCTATTCTGACTCACAACAACAATATATATCTCTATATCTCTGTATATTTCTATCTCTATCTGTTTATAGAGAAAGATTTAATTTTCAGGAAGGGACTCATGCAATTGTGGGAGCTGGCAAGTCCAAAATCTGTAGTACAGGTAACAAGCTGGAGAGTCTATAAGTCTTTTGCCCCAAAATGGGCAAATCAGGCAATGGGAGAGCAAAATATACTCTGGCAAGGTGTCTATTTATAGTGTGTAGACAGAAAAATCTTTGAGGAGCCTTCTCTTTTGCTCTTAAGGCCTTCAACTATTGGATGAGGCTCTCATGACGTTATGGCAGTAATCTGCTTTTAAGGCCAACTGATGCAAACACATGTAAATACTTCATAACAGTATCTAAACTAGTATTTGACCAATCTACTAGACACCGTAGCCTAGCCAAGTTGACACATAAAAGTAACATCACAGAGGCCTTCATGAATAAATAAAATAACATAATAATCAAAGATTTTGATAAATTATCCTAAGAAAGATAAACCTCAAAAGTGAATTTTTCCAGAAGTGTCAAACTGGGCATTAGAAGATGATCAAAGGATCATTAAATCTTATTCAATGCATGCTCAATATAAACCAGAGTTGATTTAAATAAAAGGATATTTATGTCAAGGCAAGGGGGAGGAGAGACATCTAGAAACAGTAAGTATTGCAAGAATTGGCTGATTGAAATAACAACATTTTGGTGAAACAAGGATTTCTCCTTAATAGATTTCTAGTGCATTAACTCAGCCACTTTTACAGAATTATAGACTTTTTTTCCAAACAAGTATCTACTTATTATTCATAATCTTCAGAGCAGTAGTTTAATGTTAAATAGCCCTTAAAACACACTCATTAACATGGTGGTGCCTGTTCCCCCACTTTATCCAGAGACCTTAGGAGTGCCTCTCCAGTCCCTCCTCTGACACTCAGAGCCTTACACCACTATTTTCAAGGCACAGGTATGCGCCAAGGCATATTGTTCAATCATATAGAAGTAAGGGTTATAAACAACAAATAATGCAGAACTAGAAAAGTCAAACAAATCAGCCTAAGATTTATAACCCTGGTGTTTCATAAGGAAATATAGAAAAGGAAGAATGTTTGCTTGCATGCTGCATCCTGCTTCCTGAAATGCATCAATGCGGAGGTGAATAAAGAACACGTTCCAGAGACAGGGGTTCTAGGGAAGTGGGACCCCAGACATCCTGTGCTGTAAAATGGGGATAACCGTACCCTCAGTTCAGAGCATGATGTGAGGATGAAAATGGCTAATGGAAGTGAAAGTGACATGCAAATTGTGATAGTTCCATAAACATTATTACAATACTACTGGAACATTCCAGCATTTAATATATGTACAAGATATATTGATATAGAAGAATATTCTTATTTACTCTTGAACATTTAGTGACTAAAATAGTTTAAGGTGTGTCCAATTGATGCACATGAATTTGGCATCCCAGTCAGTTCCACTGCTGATTTCATTTAGTTCTTACATAGAGTTCTGATGTAAAATGCAACTCCACAAGAGTTATTTATTATGCCAAGTGAAGTTCTAAAACTTGGAGGTAGAGAGCTGGGTAAATCTGATTATCTTTTCTCTACTGATTTAGTCCTCTATTCAATTATACAAAGCAAAACCCTGGGAGACTTGGGCTTCCTTTTCTTCTCTTTGCAGAACAAATCAGAGATCCTTTCTTAAATCCATCTCCTCTTCCTCCTAACTATAACTGCCCTAAATTACATCCCTATGATACTTTGTCTAGATTATGGATTAACTTTCTGTTTTCCCTTCCTTTCATTCCCTTCCTACCATCCATTTCTCCTTAAAGTGATCACAGAAGCCAGATGCTCAGTCTAACAGAGTTAAGCTCCATAACCCCATACTATTGTTTCTAGTTGCTCCAAAATCTGGCTTCCACCTCCCTTTCAAATTTCATCTTCTGCCACTTTTGGCTTGTGCTTTATTGGCCACTGTATCAAATGGTGAGAGATTGCCATACAATGTACAGTTGAATGATCTATGTCTTTGCTCATGGTGAGCCTATTATTAAGAAACTCACTTCTACTTCTAATGATGTAACTGCTACTCTCCTTCCAAGGATTATGTGGTAACTGCTACCCTCCTTGCAAGGGTCAGCTGATTATGATCACAGACTGAGCTGAAACTCTTTAAACCAATGGAACTAATTACGATACAAGACATAAATTTTCCCTCCTCCAAAAATCGTGTCATATGGTACTTGTTTGTGCTATGCTGGACACTGTACTTCCTCTATCATTGTTCTTATAACAATAAAATGAAATTATCTCTTATGATTTTTTTCTTTCAGTATACCATGATCTATTCCCAGTCTATGTCTTACTTATCCTTTCAACCCCACTTCCAAATACAATGTTCTACACACATAGTAAGCACATTGTTCTAAGATGACATATACACTCTTTGATCCTGATTTTCTAAATATTCAAAAAATACCCCAAAATACATAATTGGCTTACACTGCATCTTGTAGGATGTCTACCCACTGGGAGAGTGTATGTTGCCATTTGGATTCACCCATTTCATCTCTGTTAGATTCTTTTTGATGCTAGATATGTAAATAAACTATACTACCTCTGCTTCCATAAATGCAAAACTGAGAATTTTCTAATCCATTGTGGACCTACCAAGCAGTTCTCTATGCTAATGTAATTCTAGATCATCCTCTGATACTTGAGCTTAAGCAATGGAACTGATTATGATGCAAAATACATACTGCATGACTTGGACTTAACTTTATTTTTTTAGTCATTAAATGTTCAAAACTAGATGATAAATTTTCTCTACTTCAATATATTTCCCCGGCATAAAAAGCACTAGAAGGGAATTAAAGTTTCATGAAAACTCTAATATGCACTATACATATTTCCCTGTCAGACAAGCTGTTTTTAGTAAAGACTTGTAGGATATTCGGTTTCAATCAGTGTAAATGTAATAAATTCATTCCTATCCCCACTTTTTTTTTTAGCAATAAATCTGGTAAGACTTTTGAATTAATCTGAGCTCATTCTCAATGTAAGATCAATGGGAAAAACATTTTATTGATATTAAACAGAAAATTACAATAGGCGGTCATACTAAATCTCTGGCTCAGAAAAAAATAGAATTAAATCAAATTCTGTCATTTTAAATCAAGACATTTAAATATAAACTCCTGTTGTCAGAAAAATGTAAAGCTACCCCAAGGATGATGGTTAATGCACTGTTAAAAAAAAAAAAAAAAAGGAATCTACTGGTAAAGAGAATGAGAATTTTTTGCACATTTATAGCCAACTTCATGCTTAATGTAACTTATCAAGCTTATCTGATTCTCCAGGCATAGACTATCACCCCTAGTACAGTCCATTCAGAGCCCTGGTTTCTCAGTGGTTAAGAGCTACGACTACTAACCAAAAATTTGGCAGTTTGAATTCATCAGTCCCTTCTTGGAAACTCTATGGGGAAGTTCTACTTTGCTCTATACGGTCGCTATGAGTAGAAATCGACTAGATGGCAACGGGGGTCAGGTTTACAATCCATTCCCTTATTTTCTATTAATTTAACGGCAAAGGCCAAATGGAGTAGTATAGCAGACAATGATCATCAACTATCAGAGTTAAATGAAGTCATCTCCAAAGCCTTTCCAGCATGGACATTCTAAGATTATAACTATCACACCATTGCAACTGTTTCTAGTAATGGTACTGATATGGGGAAAACTAAAATTGAAAAATAAACTACAACTTGCTAAACTGTACTGATTTCCTAAATAGATCAACTGTACTGAAGCATCCGTGATCACAGAAGGAGCCAAAAACTCTTTAACCTTTTTTACATCCATGTGCTTTTAGTAAGACCACAGTCAAAGAGATCTAGTAGTAACTTGGCATGTGTTAGTGATCTAAATTTAAGTCCACTGACTGTTAACGTGACTTACTTGATTTATAAATTTTGATCATAACTTCCAAGACCATCCTGAGACTAACTCTCACCCCTAAAGTAGCCTGTCATGTAATTTCATTTTTTTTAAATACCCCAGTGTCCTTCAGTGTATGTTCTCTTTTTCTGCAACAACTAAGACACATAAATTTATTTGATGTACACAAAGACCTAGAGATAGAAAACCAAAATGGAAGAACATGTTTGGCATTTCTTAAGCTGAAAGAACTGAAGAAAAAATTTAAGCCTCGAGTTGCAATACTGAAGGATCCTAAGGGGAAAATACTAAACGACTCAGGAAACATCAGAAGAAGATGGAAGGAATACAGAGTCACTATATCAAAAGGAATTGATCGATATTCAACCATTTCAGGAGGTAACATATGATCAGGAACTGATGATACTGAAGGAAGAAGTCCAAGCTGTACTGAAGGCACTGTCGAAAAACAAGGCTCCAGGAATTGCAGAATATCAACTGAAATGTTTCAACAAATGGATGCAGCACTGGAAGTGTTCACTTGTCTATGCCAAGAAATTTGGAAGACAGCTACTTGGCCAACCAACTAAAAGAGATCCATATTTATGCTTATTCCCGAGAAAGACGATCCAACTTAATGTGGAAATTATTGAACAATACCATTAAAATCACATGCCAGCCAAATTTTGATGAAGATCATTCAAAAGCAGCTGCAGCAGTATATTGACAGGGAATTGCCAGAAATTCAAGCCGGATTCAGAAATTCAAGCCAGAAATTCAGGGATATCATTGCTGTTGTCAGTTGTGTCCTGGCTGAAAGCAGACAATATCAGAAAGATGTTTACCTGTGTTTTATTGACTATGCAAAGACATTCGACTGTGTGGATCATAACAAATTATGGATAACACTGGGAAGAAAAGGAATTCCAGAACACTTAATTGTGCTTGTGAGGAACCTGTACATAGATCAAGAGGCAGTCGTTCAAGCAGAACAAGGGAATACTGGGTGGTTTAATGTCAGGAAAGGTGTATGTCAGGGTTGTATTCTTTCACCATACCTATTCAATCTGTATGGTGAGCAAATAATCCGAGAAGCTGGACTATATGAAGAAGAACGGGGCATCAGGATTGGAGGAAGACTCATTATCAACCTGCGATATGCAAATGATACAACCTTGCTTGCTGAAAGTGAAGAGAACTTGAAGCACTTACTGATGAAGATCAAAGACCACAGCCTTCAGTATGGATTACATCTCAACATAAAGAAAACAAAAACCCTCACAACTGGACCAATAAGCAACATGTTAAACGGAAAAAAGATTGAGGTTGTCAAGGGTTTCGTTTTACTTGGATCCACAATCAAAGCCCACGGAAGCAGCAGTCAAGAAATCAAAAGATGCATTGCATTGGGCAAATTTGCTGCAAAAGACCTCTTTAAAGTGTTGAAAAGCGAAGATGTCACCTTGAGGACTAAGGTGTGCTTGACCCAAGCCATGGTGTTTTCAATAGCCTCCTATGCATGTGAAAGCTGGACAGTGAATAAGGAAGACTGAAGAATTGATGCCTTTGAATTGTGGTGTTGGTGAAATATATTGAATATACCACAGACTGCCAAAAGAATGAACAAATCTGTCTTGAAATAAATACAACCAGAATGCTCCTTAGAAGCAAGGATGGTGACATTACGTCTCACATACTTTGGACATGTTATCAGGAGGTATCAGTCCCTGGAGAAGGACATCATGCTTGGTAAAGTAGAGGGTCAGCGAAAAAGAGGAAGACCCTCAAAGAGATGGATTGACACAGTGACTGCAACAATGGACTCAAGCATAGGAATACTTGTGAGGACGGTGCAGGACCAGACAGTGTTTCATTCTGTTGTGCACGGGGTCACTACAAGTCAGAACTGACTTGACGGCACCTAACAATAACCACTAGGTGTATTCCTCATGGTTTTTGGTTAGGAGAGGCTTGCAGTTCCTAAACCACAGGAATGTTATAAAGATTAAAGTAAGCTTATGTACCTAGTACAAAGTGAGGTTCAATGTTAGCTATTGCTACCGTGCAGTTATCAATTCACTATCTGTCGACTCCAAATGCACACTTTATTGCCTGCTTTATGATACTGGAGATGAACCTTGTAATTGTTTCTCTTTGGAAGCCTGCACAATGGCATGTGAGTTGGATACCCAGTAGTGCCAGTTTTCAGCAAGTTTTCCATCATTCCAGAAGGAGGCTTTCAGCTTGCTGGTCCCAGCTTATGGTCCTGTGTCCTTCAGCCCTGGCTTGCAGTCACCCCAACAGAAGGCTTTGTACTCACCAGTCCCAATTTATGTTTTCCTGCTCTCCAACCTCACCCCACAGTCTGTGGAGTAGGTCCAAGCTCAGGCAAAACAGTCAATTTCTCCCCTATACCATTGGCTACAGCCACAAGCTCACCAACAAAGTTCAAACTCAGTCTTGGGAAGGGGATTCCCCTTCTAAGTTTGTTCCTTTCTCTGATACTTTCACTTAACCGTATAATTTAAAAATATAAAATACAGAACAGCACAAAAAAAGAGAATAACCATCATCTATTTACACCAGAATTTGTCCACTAGCAAAGATACGGTCATACGCCATTTGGGCAACATCCAACCACTTGTGCATCTGTGGTCCTGTGAGGTTATAACAGAGTTCAGAAATCCTGATTGGAGAATGGGACGTAATGGACATAACCGTACATAGCAAACAGAACTGCTTCCTGCTTGCAACATGTGTATCTCATGTCTCTTGTATACAAAGCAATTTTGTTGCCAGGCATATAATGGTACAGTATGTATATAACTTATAACACATATGTCTTAGTCATCTAATGCTGCTATAACAGAAATACCACAAGTGGATGGCTTCCACAAAGAGAAATTTGTTCTCTCACAGTCCATTGGGCTAGAAGTTCAAATTCAGGGTGCCGGCTCCAGGGGAAGGCTTTCTCTCTCTGTTGGCTCTGGAGGAAGGTTCTTGTGACCAGTCTTACCTTGGTCTGGAGCATCTCAGCGCAGGAACCTCAGGTCCAAACTATACACTCTGCTCCCGACACTGCTTTCTTGGTAGTATGAGGTCTCCATGTCTCTTGGCTCGCTTCTCTCTTTTATATATCAAAAGAGATTGGCTTAAGACACTAAATAATCTTGTCGATCCCATCAATATAACTTCCACTAATCCATCTCATTACATCATAGTGTTAGGATTTACAATGCATAGAGAAATAACATCAGATGACAAAATGGTAGACAATCATACAATACTGGGAATCATGACCTAGCCAATTTAACAGATATTTTGGGGGGGACACAATTTAATCCATGACAACATATGTCTTGATAGTCACAATAAAAGCCTATGTTACTGGCTTATTTATGTACTGTACTGTAATTTCCATTGTTATTTTAAGGCAAACTTTCCCTACTTACAAATAAAGTTCACCAAAGAAGAGTGTATGCTTCGATTCATAGGCAGTAGCATCCCATCTCGTGTATAGTGCATCTCTAGAGTGTTGTAGCATTTATTCTTCTGTTTAATTTTCTTTCAAAAAATATTACCATAGAGAAACTATTTGTTCTGTAAACCTTCATCTAAAGTACAATTAAGAAAAAAAAGGAGACAAAAAAATATTACCATGAAGTGCATCACAGCCCCTGAACACAGCAAAACCGGTGCTAGTGATAGCAGCAGCAAAAGGCAAAGGAGAAGTATCAGTCTGGAAGTGAAACAAGAGGTATTCTATATGGCTTTACTAAGTATATAATATGGTGTTCCCACAATGTCCAAATCACATAATGTCCTGTTTCACAGACTGTATCATAGACGTTAAGAGATACATGACTGTGTATTTGTTTCCAGTTTTGTATTCTTCGCTGTTTTAAGAAAAAAAAAAATACTGTTTGTTTCTGTAAAACAATGCATGCTCATTAAAAAGAATTTAAACAATGCAAAAAAGTACAGAAAGGAAAGTTAAATAATATAATTTTCCAACTCTAACACTCAGAAATTATCATTGTTAACACTAAGTGAATGTAATTTTATATATTTTACCATACATTAATACAGCTAGAAGGAAATCTAGCTAGAGGGATGAATATAAAGAAAGAAATGCACACGTTTATTAAAATGGAATCAAACAGGGATGTTAGTTTCCTAGAGTATTTTTAAGCATTCTCTTTTATCCCTTCACTCCCTGGTAAGCAGGAAACCTCCTATAGGAATGCTGAAAAACTTGACACCACTGGATTTCCAAACCCATACTACTGTACCAAGTACAAAAGAGAAAGGTTACCAGTTAATAACTCTTGATACTAAATTTTTCTTGTTAAAATCACTGACACATTTTCTCTCTCCCAACTGGACCCTGAATAATATAGCTACTTGAAAGGGTCTTCTTTAAATGTAAATTTATATGGATTTACCTCCAGACTTCTCAACATCTTTTATTTTATTGTTGCCTCTTGACCTCTGACCAATTTGACCACAACACTTAACCTGATTCTTGATGAGTTATCTTTAGTTTTAATGCCTTGCTAGTCCCTAATTTGTGATTCATTTTCCAGGACACTGACTTGGGTCTGCCTTTTACATTTAGGCCTGGTTGGAAAGTTTCTGCAAAATGACAAGTCTTTCTCAGACCTCTGCCTCCAAAATGATGCCAACCAAAACCAAACCTGTTGCCGTCGGGTCAATTCCAACCCATAGCGACCCTGGAAGACAGACTAGAACTGCCCCATAGTGTTTCCAAAGAGTGGCTGGTGGATTGGAACTGCCAACCTTTTCATTAGCAGCCATATCAGTTAACCACTGCACCACCAGGGCTCCAAAATGATGCCTGTATTGTAATAGTATCCAGCTATTGACCTCTTTGCTTCCTCCCCTCTGCTTATTTGTCTTAATCTCATCTTTCTATGTAACAAAGGTATATACAGTCTTGGTAATGTTAATAATAATAGTAACTGTTCTAACATTTATTGTGTAGTTGCTTTTTTATCAGGCACTGTACTAATTGCTTTACACTTTATTGAATTCTCAAGGTAATTGTCTTAGTTATCTGTGCTGTTATAACAGAAATACCACAAATGGATGTCTTTAACAAACAGAAATTTATATTCTCACAGTTTAGGAGGCTAGAAGTCCAAATTCAGGGTGCAGGCTTTCTCTCTCTGTCAGCTCTGGAGTAATGTCTTTTTCTCTTCTGAGCTTCTGCTCCTGGGCGATCTTCATGTAGCTTGGCTTGTGTCTTTCCCCATCTCTGCTTGTTTAATTTTTTTTTTTTTTTTGCCGTTTCAAAAATTTTTTTTACATACACATTTAAGTGACATTGACTACGCTCTTCTAATTGTGCTGTTATTCTCACTTAAGATGAAGGCTTAC
>NW_004444183.1:790516-806885 GCF_000243295.1 Trichechus manatus latirostris
TGAGTTCTTTATCTCTTCATTTGATGTTCTAGGGTTTCAGGATTGTTGATTCTCTGTTTGGCTTAGTTTTTCGGATCTTTGTTGTGGAGGAACGGTGTGGTGTTTCTGCCTAGAGCGCCATCTTGCCGGAAGTCCTTGTTTAATCTTTTTTATATTTCAAAAGAGATTGACTCAAGACACACCCTACAGTAATCCTGACTCGTTAACATAGCAAAGACAACCCATTCCCAATGGGATTATAACCATAGGCCTAGAGGTTAGGATTTACAACACATATTTTTGGGGGACACAATTCAATCCATAACAATAATCCTACTCGCTAGATACTATTTTATATCTATATTACAGATACTGAAACTGAAGCTTGGAGAAATTTAGTTACTTGGCCAAGATCAAGAAGCTAATAAGTAACAAATCTGAGGTGCCGATTTTTATATCTGTGCAGTAAACCAACAGTCTGTGCTATTCAAGAAAAAGAAAGGGTCCCCAAGTCTCCTTTATGGGTAATTATTCAAACTTAAACTGTTATTATTTAGCTCGTTATTTCAACAGAGATCACAATTTCACTTCCCTGTGATTTTAAAAATCTTTTTTATTTTCAGTGAAGACTCTATAATGCTGACTTTAACAGCTGTTCACAGTGTTTAAATGAATCTCCCTGTTTGAATCTCCCTGTTGCAGTGACATTTGATTTAGTAATTACTACAAAGATGATAAAAGTCACTCAGATGTGTGCGAAACTGATTGGATTAACTTGTGTAATGTCAATGAATGCAAACATTTTGCCCCGATGACCCCGCCTACTAAATCTGGGTGAAGATTACCGACTACATTTTTGGTTCAATTTAATTAATTAAACTAGACTCTGCTAGTTAAAAGTATGATTTATCCTTTGAAATGCAGTTCATAAGCTCATACCTAGAGTATACTTAATCAGGTTAAATTCAAATGTTGGTATTTGAGCTGAACAAATGAATAAATCATTTTCAAATATAATTATACATGGCTACCATATCATTAGGAAGAATTGTGAGGCTAATAACCAGCTAATAGACTATAAATGCAATTAATTAGCCTTAGTCAATAAAGCACACAGTTTAATTTCTATTAGATTAAGTAACACCATATACCAATTTATTCTCCTCCACAAGTCTGATTTAGAACAAATGAATACTCACAAATAATTTAGCAATGAGATATGATGAAAAGAAATCGCTCTAAAAGTAATTCCCATCTTAGGCGTTTTAGATAGTCAGGTATTAATAGTAACTTTTTGACAAATAAAAATTGAGGTAGGCATCACAAGGCTATAGTAAACATCAAATAAAATGGTGTGTGTACGTGTGTTGAAAATGAAACTAACCCATTGCCATCAAGTGGATTCCAACTCACAGTGACTCTATAGGACACAGTAGAACTGCCCCAATTGGGTTTCCAAGGAGCTGCTGGTAGATTCGAATTGCCGACCTTTTGGATAGCAGCCCTAGCTCTTAACTGCTACCCCACCAGGGTTCCATAGCATTATATAAATGTAAACGGCCAGTAGTAATAAGCCTGTTGTAAACCTCAAATCTTGTTCAGTTTTTCCTGCTTTCACAATCTTCTATTCATCCTTTGCTTATTGCAGATTTTTGCTTCTCTCAACATCTTCTATTTTTTATTCCAGAATCTTTAGATGTTGTTATTCTTTCTAATAAGTCAGAAGGAAAAAACACATGCCTTTAACCTTTAATAGTATAAGCTTATACAGTGAAAGCTGTGAGAGCTGGAACTCGATGGGACTGCCTTGTTTTTCTGTCTTTGACAGGGAGCAGTCTTACCACTTTTCTGTCGTTCATTTTCGTGGAAAATATGTGAGTTTTCCTTCTCTGCTAGGTTCCCACCTCACACAGGTTCCAGGTTTTACTGTATAATTGTTATATAAGGGAGGAAGTTATAATAGAAACTCTGTTACAAATCTTCCAAATGACATGAAGAATTCTGTTACAGTCATTGTTAGGACATTTGAAGTTTTGCTTTTTATTTTAAATCTAATATTCTATAAAGTTCGCCTTTCAAGGATTATGATTGTATAAGTTTTAAACATGCATGTATTTATGTAACCACCATCGTAATCAGGATACAGAATAGTTGCATTATCACAGAAATTTCCCTTGTCTTGCTCTTTGTGGTCAAACCTTTTCCTCTCTTTTAACTTCTGATAATCACAGATCTGTTCTCTGACTCTACAGTTTGCATTTTCCCGGATATCTCTAAATGGAATCATATACTACGTAGTCTTTTGAGTCTAGATACTTAGCATAACACAACTGAGATTTATCCATGGTTTTTGTGGGTATGAATAGTTCATTTCTTTTTATTTTTGAGTAGTATTTTATAATATAGATGTATCAGAGTGTGTGTAACCACTCATCTATTGATCGACATTTGGGTTGTTTCTGTTTTGGGCAATTGTAAGTGATGCTGCTATAAATATTCTCATGCTTTTGTGTGAACACGTTTTTACTTCCCCAGTACAAATACTCAGGAGTGGGATTGCCGAGTCCTATTGTAAGTGTCCAGTTAAGTTTATAAGCAACTTCCAAACTGTTATAAAAAGTGACTGTATAATTTTGCATTTCCACCAGCAATGCATGAGATCTCCAGTTGCTACACAGTCATACCAGCACCTGATAATGTCAGATTTTAAATTTTACTCATTCTAATAGTTAAGAAGTAGTATCTCATGGTAGTTTTAATTTGCATTTGCAACTCTTTATGTGATTTTTTTCTCATCTGTATATCAATTCGGTGAAGTGTCTGTTCAAATGCTTTGCCCCCACCCTTTTTAAAATTGGGTTGTTTGCTTATTGTTGAGTTTTGAGTGTTTTTTCTACATTCTATACATATATGATTTGTTAGATATGTGATTGATTTGCATACGTTCTCTCAGTCTGTCGCTCATCTCTTATATTTTCTTAACAGTGCTGTTCACAGAACGTTTTCTTTAATGATATCTAATTTATCGATAGTTTCATTTATGGATTGTGCTTGCTATATGCATATGTATATAAGAACTCTTTGCCTAACCCAGGTCGTATAGATTGTCTCCCATGCTTTCTTTTAAAACTTACAGTTTCACATTTTGCATATAAAATTAAATTCTAGCATCCTATTTGACTTAATTTCTTGAAAAGTTTGAGGTACTGATCAAGATTTGTGTATTTGCTTATAAATGACTAATTGTTCCAGCAAACGTTGGTTAGAAAAATTATACTTTCTCCATTCAATTGTTTTTGCATCTCTGTCAAAAATCAATTCTTCTTCAACTTCACTCCATCCCAAAGGAATCAGAAGGAATTAGAATTTCCAAAGGAATTTGTATGCAACAAAGAGCAGGGAGATTTTAATGAGCCAGAGTCCAAGAATTTTACTGGTTAAGATCTAAAAACCTCCTGTATTGAAGTGTCCGCCTGTGACTGCTGCACTTTCAGTCCAAGGAGAGTGGCCTAGGGGAGAAAGGATCAGACAGATTCCAGCTCTTGGCTGTCCCTCAGTCTGACAAGATAAGTTAGCTGAAGAGACTGCTGCTTTATCCAAGTGTTTCAACTGAATAATTACCAGACCAAACCAAACCAAATGGGTTGTCATCAAGACGATTCCAGCTCATATCGACTCTGTAGGACAGAGTAGAACTGCCCCATAGGGTTTCCAAAGGGCAGCTAGTGGATTTGAACTGTTGAACCTCTGTAATCCAGCTCACAGAGCCCTGGTGGTATAGTGGTCACAAGGACCTCCGGTGGCATAGTGGTTAAGCTCCCAGCAGCTCACCAAAAGTTCTGTGGTTTGAACCCACCGGCCACTCTGCAGGAGAAAGATATGACGGTCTGCCTCTGTAAAGATTCCAAAACAAAACAAACCCGTTGCCGTCAAGTTGACTCCTACTCATAGCGACTCTATAGGACAGAGTAGAACTGCCCTATAGGGATCACTATGAGTCGGAATTGACTCAACAGCAACTAACAACAATAGCAACAATCCAAGTTTTATGGAAAAATAATTTCTGTTTTGTTTTGCCTCTTGATTTTACTTTAGGTAACAAAGCTTTCTATGTGGTCCAACCAAGCTCACCAGGGTTTTATACTTGGCGTCTTCATCAGTCATTCATTATATCCTGGGCATATATTTCCTTCATGTACCTGACAAGGAGGAATAGGTCTAGAAGAAGATCCCAGTTTTCTAGATCACCTTCCCAACCTGTAACCCAACTGCATACCTCATTTCAATATCATTACAGTAACTGCTAGAACTAACTGCTGTTTTCTACATTCCTCTACACCACACTGAAGGGACCTAGTCATTCTCGAGTTTATAGGCTGCCTCTAAGCTGCTCAGAGCTCTCCTTTCCTCTGCCAAGAAGATGCGCTGTTACTGTCACATTAGGGATGTGGTGCACAGACTTTGATTCAAATCACAGCTCTGCTGACCTTGAGTATGCCACTTAAATAAACCCTTTGAGCTTTTATCCCCATAACTATAAAGGAAATACTATTCTCTGTATCACTTAGTGTAGATTAAATAAGCAAATTATATAAAAGCATCTAACACCTGTTCTGTGAAATAGGGGACAAGGAGGTGGTGGGGAAACAAGTGTTCTGAGATCAAATAAACCTGGGCCTTGCCAGACATTCTATCATGTAGTTAAAAACTTGTGATTGGGAGTAGGGACCATTTTTCTCATCTACTGTAATTTCTGATAAAAACAATGTTCCATGGTTCCTCTTTTGAGCCACTATTTGCAGGCTAAAGGGTAAATTTTAGCACCTCTCTACTAGCTCATAGATACACAATAGCCCACACAGGTCCTCCTGAGCAATAATTCAAAATATTTTGCCTTCTCCTCTTTTAGCAGCCAATCTACCAGGAGGCTGAGAGTCCTCTGGGGGTTCTTAAAAATGCAGCTTTTGAGCCAGTCTTCCTTCCCACTCCTCCAGCCAATTTCTAATCTCCACTAATCTGCAAGGTGTTGGTGATTAGCACAGTAATTATCTTAGCGACAGGATGGCAGCCGGGAAAGCATCTGAGCTTCCAAGCTGTTTTTATGAAAATTCTGTCTGAGAAGGTGTTGAGAGAGAAGACAGGAAAGCATTACTGGGCCAAAAGTTTAGCATGTGCCTTCCCAAATGCCATATGGCTTTGTTGAGTCATTCATTATACAGTGCTGGATGAAATCACCAAGGATAATCTTTTCTGGTTACCAAGCTATTTCCTTCTTACCACTCTCTGTCTGTGAATATTTTTACCCAATTTCCCAAAACTAACAAATAATTAATGAGTCCTATCTGAGGGCATTTCGGAGGATAGAGGGCAAGAATTGCATTTATGTTGCTCCCCAGAACTAAAATTTTAACAGATATCAAGACAAACTTATAAATAAATACAATCAAACAATGACATTAATAAATATCATAACAGAGGCCCAAGGGAACAGCTAGGAAGGTGAAGGAAAGACAGATATTACTTCTTCCTGGAGAAATGTGAAAAGTTTCATAGAAGGCATGGGATTGGACCAGGACTGCAGGGAATTTTCTATTAGACTGAGCACGGCAAATGAATTTCTCACTGGAGTTTCTCCAGCATGTAGCACAATGCCTGGGACCACTATGGATGCTTAAAAAGTTTTGGGTTTTGTTATTAAATGTCCATAACCTTGAAGAGTAAGTTTCCCAACATGAAGAGAAGGGCATTTGGGGCAGAAGGAAAATCCTAAAAAAAAAAGAGCATAAAGACCATAGCACTCCACGTGGCTTTAGGGCTGTAGACCTGGATTTGACTTCCGACTTTAAACCTTCTAGCTTTGTAACTATGGTTGAGACATATAATCTCCCTATGTATCAGTTTCCTCAATTAGATGGTAGAGACAATAAAACTAATTTATATAACAGTTTGTATTTGCCGTGCCCTAAACCCCAAACTCTGTGTGAACCACCCCAGGTGTGGGGCTGGCTTTGTAACAAGACATACACATGTTTGATTCCAACTTTACCATTTATTTTTCATGTGACTTTAATGAAGTTATTTAATCTTTCTGAGATGTATTCTAACTAATTCATAAAAAAGTGAGTGTAGCAGTATCTCATTTGCTGATTAAACTTGATGATAAATGTAAGACTCTAGTAGCTCACGGAGTATTAGGCTTGTAACCAAACTTACTTCTTCCCTGGCCAGGCTTTTCTCCAGTTGCATGGAGTTAGTGGTGCGTTTTCTGGTGTTGCTCTCAGGGGAGGGGTAATAGGTGGTTTAGTTTTGGATGAGAGTAAGATGTAAAGGAAGGTCTTTAGGGTTAAACTTGTATTCTAATCCTAGCTCTTCTAAATATATATATATATATTTTTTTTTTTTTTCTAGTTACATGATCTGGGGCATGCATTTTATGTGATTCAGTTCTTAAGCATGGAAAGAATACTCACAGAACTGTTACAGTTATCAAATGCATGATGAGCAAGGCTCGAAGACACCTTCTGGCATATACATAGAGGAGGGGTTCGTAAGTATGGGTTTTCTTCTCTGCCTCACCCCTTCCTTGAGGAATACTTTCTCTTAGGTTATCATCTGCCTGAGCTCCAGGAAACTGAACTGGCAAGCGAAGTCCTCTTCATTTGGATAGAGAGATGATTTTTCTCTGAATGTTTAACTGAGGTAAAAGTAAATATATCCTAACTAGGTTTGAAAAGTAAATTGGAGCATTCCAATGGCCATCGGAAGCAGAGCATAAGGAAGACTGAAGCTCTTGTTGTGAACTCCATCCTGTGCCCCTGCACAGTATCATCTACCAGTTAAGTGAATCACATTACATCCTTTTGTTTCATTCTGTAGAATAGTTTCAGAATGGCATCTCCACTTCACAGACGAGAATAATTGGTGGCTATTTTTTTTTTAACATGAGAAAGATGATCTTAATAAAACAATAAAGAGAGAAGAAGTATTCTATTACATAAATCTATATACATATATATTTATATGTTTAATTCATTCACATAAAGTAGATGTGAACAAATCTTCCTTAAGATATGGGAAGTTTTTCTCATGAGGACCAAAAATAGAAAAGGGAATTTTAAATTGAAAACTAGGCCGTGAGCTCCAAATTAAATAATGGCAATCAAGAGTCATAGGACATAAGGGCTAAAAGAGTCTTTAGTGGTTATCTATCCAATTTCTGCACTTTGAGGACACTGAAATTCAACCAGTTAAGACTTTGGTCTGGGCTTATAAAGCAAAGCAATGGCACAACAAGGATAAGAACCCAGGTGCTTTGCTCATCAGCTTATGGTGCCCAATTAGCCCTTCATTAAAGTGACCTTGAATGTCCTCCACTGTCACCTCATAAAAGCCTATGCCCAATTCACTCTTCCAGCCAGAACTTCCAAGAAAGAAGTTTGGTTATAAAATATTCACTTTTTTTTGTTTAACTGACAAGAAACACTGCAGAAATTCCATTAGTCAATAGTGTGAGTAGTAACAGTTGGCTATTTTTTGCTTGCTCATGGACAAATTCACATCTGTCTATTTAAGTCCAAATTCTCAAACGCTGCCCTTCGGCTTTCCATCTTTGACAAGGTGAATCCATTCTTTTTTGCCAGTGACAGATTCCTGCCACTCTAACTTCTCCCTTGTATTGCCACAGCCTTCTCACGGATTCCCCTGCCACATCCTTGTTTTTTATACTAGTCCATACTGGTAGCATAGTGGTTAAGAGCTTGGCTGCTAACTAAAGGGTCAGCAGTTCAAATCTACCAGCTGCTCCTTGGAAACCCTGTGGCACAGTTCTATAGAGTAGCTATGAATTGGAATTGACTTGATAACAATGGGTTTATACTCAAAGCCATCACCAGAGAAACATTTTGCTACAATAATATATCTAATTTTTCCATCCCTGCTTAATGGCAGTATAGTGTCCATCAACAGATGAATTCATAAACAAAATGTGGAATATCTATACGACTATTACTCAGCCATAAAGAGAAATAAAGTCCCGAAACTTACCACAACATAAATAAAACTTGAAAACATTACGCTGAGTGAAATGTCAGTCACATAAGGTCAAATATTGTATGATCCTGCTTATATGAAATATCTAGAGTAGGCAAATGTATGGAGACCAAAGTTTATTAGTGGTTACCAGGGGAGGGGAAGAGGAGGGAAAGGGGAGTCATTATTTAGTGAGCACTACGTTTCTGTTTGGAAACCCTGGTGGCGTAGTGGTTAAGAGCTACGGCTGCTAACCAAAAGGTTGGCAGTTCGAATCCACCAGGTGTGCCTTGGAAACCCTATGGAACAGTTCTACCCTGTCCTATAGGGTTGCTATGAGTCGGAATTGACTCAACAGCAACGGGTTTGGGTTGTGTTTTTTTTTGTTTGTTTGTTTGTTTTTTGAGTTTCTGTTAAGGGTGTTGAAAAAATTTGGAAATGGATCGTGGCGATGATTGTACAACATGATGAATGTAATTAATGTCTCTGAATTTTACATGAAAAAATATCGAAATGACAAACAGTTTGTTACATACATATTTATCACAATAAACAAAGGCAGTATCTTTTTCAGGATTAAATGCAAAATACTTTGCCTAGGCTAATACTGCTTAAGTCCTTTAAGATATAGTGCCTAACTCACATTCTAGCTTTTTTCTTGACTTTTCTCCTCTTCCAACTGAGCAAATAGCCACTAACGAAAATGTCATTTCTAAATATGCTCATTCAAGTCTTTATGGCTTTGGTCTGTCAAAAATGACTTATCCTACTTTAAACCAGTTGGCATCTAGTCAGTCCCGATGCCTGACGACTCCATGTGTCAGAGCATAACTATGCTCCATGAGGTTTTCAATGGCTGATTTTTCAGAAGTAGATTGCCAGGCCCTTCTTAGGAGGCACCTATGAGTAGATTTGAACTGCCAACCTTTTGATTAACAGCTGAGATCATTGACCATTTTTTCCACCCAGGGACTCCTACCCACTGTTACCACCTGACAAATCCCCACCTATTATTCAAAATCTTTCTGAGATATCACCCTTTCAGAAATGACTGCTGGCATTCCTTAGCAGAAGAACCCTCCCTGGGCTCAGTGTTCTCTCAGTGCTCGGGTTGGACTGAAGAATCAGCAAGGACCCCTTTCTAAAGTAGTCTGTGAGGCCAATGACTGCAGATCACCTAACCATGGTAGACATGGGAATGCTTAAGGAAGGAAGGAGAGAAGGAAACAAGGAAGGAAGAAAGTAAGGGAGGAAGAAAGGAATAAATCTTTTTTTTCTGTTAATAATATTTTATTGTGTTTTCAGTGAATGTTTACACAGCAGTTTAGGTTCCCATTTAACAATTTCTACACAAGGTGTTCAGTGAAATCGGTTACAGTCTTCACAATGTGTGAACATTCTCAATATTTCCATTCTGGTTGTTCCATTAAGGAAGAAATCTTCTACTTCAGCATTGGCAAGGAGAATGATTGGGACATCTCTGGTAAGGTTGATATCAAAATATTCTTTCTGCTCATTTTGAAAAAAAAAGAAAAACCTTGCTGTGTAACACCTGTCTGATCTCTTCCACTGCAATATTTATTCTAGAGATGCATCATTTTGTAAAGTGGGTTATTCCATGCCAAAAATAAAACATGAAATGGTCATAGGCCTCTAGCTTTCATGCTTAACAACCCCTAAAATATCTCAGAAGGGAAGAGCTAAGAGTCTAAACTTCTCTTCAGAAAATCTTGTGAAGAAGATAGTGTGTATGTGTTTTAAATAAAAAAAAAATGCTACAGAGTTTTGATTGACATGGGCAAACTTCTCCCCTCAGATTTATTAATAAGCCTTTGTAAAACTGAAAACTAGATAGAATAAGTAAAGGAATTGTGAAGAACATTGGTAGATCATATGTTTTGTTTTAAATGCTACTAAAATATGATTTTCATCAGAAGGCTTATGCTACTGTAAGAGCAAACACAAAATCTAAAAAGAAAAAATAATTGTTATGATGGAAAAAAAAAAAGTAAAGAAAACCCTCTCCTCTTTTCTTAGAGCACTTCCTTTTGGGAAGTTTTGTTGTAAATTTTTTCTCTGTCCTTTTGAAATACATGCAAATCTTTTTAAAAGCTAAATAAGCCTCTTGACAGTTTTACAACACAGAATTGTTTTTTCTTAGGGGCATGGGAGCCATCTCTTTGAAATCTAAACATCAAGAAAGGTGTTAGTTGTCTTCAGGTCAGCTCCAACGCACTGACCCATGTACAACATAACAAAACATTACTAGGTTCTTAGCCATCTTCACAATAGTTGGTATGCTTAAATCCCTTGTCGCAGCCACTGTGTATTTTGAGTGCTTTCCAATCTAGGAGGCTATCAGTACTGTATTGCACAATAGTCTATAGTGAGCCACAGGCTTTTCATTGGCTAATTTTGGTAAGTAGATTGCTAGGCCTTTCTTCCTAGTCTGCCTTAATCTGGACACTCTGCTGAAATCTGTCCACCGTGGATGATCCTGCTGGTATTTGCAATACCAGTGACATCGCTTCCAGCATTACAGCAACGTGCAAGTCATCACAGTATGACAAACTGACAGATGGCAGATGGGGTGATGGACAAGGAAGGCAGTTCTCCTATTTCCCCATCTGTCTTAGTCATCTAGTGCTGCTCTAACAGAAATACCACAAGTGGATGGCTTTAACAAAGAGAAATTTATTCTCCCACAGTCTAATAGGTTACAAGACCAAGTTCAAGGCATCAGCTCCAGGGGAAGGCTTTCTCTCTCTGCCGGCTCTGGAGAAAGGTCCTTGTGATGCATCAGTCTTCCTTTGGTCTGGCAACATCTCAGCGCAGGAACCTCAGGTCCAAAGGATGCGCTCTGCTCTTGGCACTGCTTTCTTGGTGGTATGAGGTTCCCATGTGTCTCTGCTTGCTTCTCTCTGTTATATCTCAAAACAGATTGGCTTAAGGCACTATCCTATCTTGTACACCTCATCAGTATAACTGCCACTAATCCATCTTATTAGATCAGTGATTGAATTTACAACACATAAAGAAGGAAATCACATCAGATTACAAAATGGTACACAATTATACAATACTGGGAATCATGACTTAGCCAAGTTGACAGATATTTTTGGGGGACACAATTCAATCCAGGACACCTTCTCAGTGAAAAGGTAGGAGTTTAACTTAGGCACCTGGCTCCAAGTGGTAAAACTACCTGCTTGTCATAGAGATGAGTTCTATTTGTTCACTGGATAAATGCAATAAGGTAACACAGGTGCCACTCCAATTACCAAGTGAATGTAGAAGAATTCTATGTGACAAATGGAGCTGTGTAATCCTCTTATTGAGGACTACCTATAGTTTATCTTGAGGACATTCATGTAATGGGTCATATCCAGCTTGGCTGTATAAAAGGGTGAGATTCTGTATTTACAATCGATTTAGCAGAATGCCTGTGCACATCACAGTCTAGTTTAATTCCTATTCTGTAATAAAACTGTTTTCTTCCCCTCTATCTTTGTGGAGAGGTTTTCTGGGTAAGCAGGACATATTGTTTTTTTGAGATTATTTTTCCCAAAACAACATGCAAACTCCTACTCCTATATTTTAATAGTCTAGCAGATTATGAAAATATTATCTCTAAGTTTATTAGACAATCACAATAAAGCATTGATGTTACATGCTATCTTTCACAATAATTCAGTAAAGGATGGGTCTTAGAATTCCCATGATGCTGTAAGTATTTGTTTGCATGCTTGTTTTCCATAGAAAAAACAGAAAATATATTTCAATATTTTTCAGCAAATCAGTTGGTATCAGGCATGTGGAGTGTGGCTTTATACAAAATTTATAAGACAGATAGTTGCAAAGTATTTTTTATTTATCTGACAAAATTTTGGAGCATCTATTATGTTCCAAAGATTGTACTAGAAAATACCTGTTATCTTTTCTTTCTTTCTTACAGCAAATGTAAATATGTTAAAAGTAAATACTATTAAGCTATTTAAATTTCCAATTTTTTAATAACAATAAGAATGGTCAAAGTCAAAATTATGGTTACCTATATACTTATTACAATAACATTTTTAATAAAAATTCTGGTTCTTTTTCTTACAAAGAATAATTTTGCTTGAAGATTAGGACCTAGGTTTTACAAGTGTATCCACTATTTTGTTTGACTGGTTCAAGAAGCTTTTGGAACTGTAGTGAATTTTCAGGCTCCCTTGATATCATTTAACTAATGGGTAAACCAATCTATTACATGATGCTGTGATGACATGGTTTAACCAATGAGACTATTGTAACAACATTATGAAGCTTAAGTGATATAACACAAAGGGTTGGATTGTCAAATCAGATCAAATAAACCAGAAATCTTACCCAGAGTCAAGCTTTACTGACAGTTTCAAGGATGCAAACATGCAAGCAGCACAGGCAAAGCAGACAGAGGTTCTAGAACATCCTGCATGGCCACCAGGCCCTTCCTTCCCATATTGGACACAGGCTCTAACTAGATTCCTGGATTATCTCACACCATGGTGAGTACTTCAATTATGAAACATCTCTGTTTAATAGGCTCAGAGAGTTGTATAACTTCGATGATTTTCCTTGGAGAGTCAGGTCACAAAAATCCATAGATCGATGAGCTTTTTCTCATCAACAACCCTAGTGTTCCAGAGATAAAGGATCCTTCTTCTAACAAATATCATTAGTCTATTTGCTAAAAGGTCAAATTATCAAATGATCAGTATGGCAAGAAACCAAAAGAAGCCTACATAAATGGAAAAACACACCATGATCATGCACAGAAAGACTCAACAGTGTGAAAATGTCAATTATACCCAAAGTGATCCACTGATATAATGCAATTGTGATCCAAATACCAGCTTCATTCTTTAATGAGATGGAAAAACTAATCACCAACTTTATATGGAAAGGAAAGAAGCCCCGGATAAGCTAAGCATTACGGAAGAAAAAGAAAAAAATAGGAAGCCTCACTCTACCTGATCTCAGCATCTGCTATACAGCCACCATAGCCAAAACAGCCTGGTACTGATAAAAGAACAGACACATAAACTAATGGAACAGAATCAAGAACCCAGATATAAATCCACACACCTATGGTGAGCTGATATTTGACAAAGGATCAAAGTCCATTAAATGGGTAAAAGACAATTTTTTTTAACAAATGGTGCTGGCAAAATTGGATATCCGTCTGTAAGAAAAAAAAAGAAAAGAAAATGAAAGAGGATCCATACATCACACCGTACACAAAAGCTAACTCAAAATAGATCAAGGACTAAATGTAAAACCTAAAAAGATAAAAATCATTGAAGAAAAAATAGGGCAACATTAGGGGCCCTCATACATGCCATAAATAAAATACAAACCATAACTAACAATGCACAAACACTAGAAGATAAACTAGATAACTAGGAGCTCCTAAAAATTAAACCCTTGTGCTCATTAAAAGTTTTCACCAAATGAGTAAAAAGAGAACTTAGAAGGCTGGGAAAACTTTTTTTGGCTAGAACATATCAGACAACGGTCTAATATCTAAAATCTATAGAATACTTCAACACGTCAACAACAAAGATAAATAATCCAATTAAAAAATGGGCAAAGGAGATGAACAGACACTTCACCAAAGAAGACACTCAGGTAGCTAACCGACATATGAGGAAATGCTCGTGATCACTAGCCATTAGAGAAATGCAAATCAAAATTACAATGAGATACTTTCTCACCCCAACATCTCTGGCACTAATCCAAAAAAAACAAAAAACAGAAAACAAATGTTGGAGAGGTTACAGGGAGACTGGAACTCTTATGCACTGCTAGGGTAATGTAAAATGGTACAAACACTATGGAATATCTCCTTAAACAGCTAGCAATAGAAATGATCCAGCATATCCCACTTCTAGGAATATATCCTAGAGAAATAAGAGCCATCACTCGAATAGACATATGCATAGCCATGTTCATTGCAGCATTATTCACAATAATAAACAGATGGAAACAACCTAAGTGCCCATATCAACAGATGAATGGATAAACAACTTATGATATATATACACAATGGAGTGTTATGCAAAGATAAAGAACAATGATGAATCCGTGAAACACCTCATCACAAGGATGAATCTGGAGGCATTATGCTGAGTGAAATAAGTAAAACACAAAAGGACAAATATTGTATGAGAGCACTACTATAAAAAAACAAGAAAAGAATTATACACAGAAAAAAAATCTTTGATGTTTACGAGGGAGGGGAGGGGTGAGAAGGCAAATCACTAACTAGATAGTAGACAACTGTTAACTTTGGTGAGGGGAAAGATAACAGATAATATAGGGGAAGTCAGCACAATCTGACCAAGACAAAGTCATAGAGGTTTCCTAGACACAGCCAAACACCTTAAGGACCGAGTTACTGGGGGTGAGGGCTGGGAACCATGGTCTCAGGGCATATCTAGGTCAAGAGGCATAGCACAATTCATAAAGAAAATGTTCTACATCCTACTTTGTTATACAGCATCTGGAGTCTTAAAAGCTTGGGATTGCCTTCTTCTGATTCGCATAGCCGTAGGGGCTGGCTAATCCAAGATCAGCAGGTCAGCCAGCAAGATTCTGGCTCACAGGCTGCAAAGATCAACAAATCCCAAGATGGCAGGTATCTGCTAGCAAAAGTCCCAAGAACTGAAGGTCAGATGAACTGGAACCAACTGCAGGATCCAGAGCGAGAAAAGTCCACAAGCCGTGCCAGAAAGTCCACATATATTGGATACAGGCCACACCCCCAAGGAAACTCCCTTTCAGCTGATTGGCTGCTCATAACAGATCACATCATGGAAGTGATCACATTATATCAGATCTCATTATGGATGTGATTACATCACTATACGACTGCGAAACTACATCATAACCGCCAAACCACTGAGAATCATGGCCCCAAGTAGACACACTATCTTAACCATCACATCCCATCCTTTGTCGTCTTGGCACCTGTACACATCTCCCTAAGCGATACACAATATTTATTTTTTTAATTCTTTCCCATACAAAAATTTATACATACATTGTTATGTGACTCTAATTGCTCTCCCCATACTGTGACAGCACACCCCTCCTTTCCACCCCTGATTCTCCATGTCTCTTCAACCAGCTCCTAACCCTTTCTGCCTTCCCATCTCACCTCCGAACAGAAACTGCCCATTTAGTCTTTTGTATCTACTTGAGCTAAGAGGCACACTCCTCACAAGTATCACTTTATGTCCCACAGTCCAGTCCGATCCCTGTCTTAAGAGTTGGCCTTGGAAATTGTTTTAGTTCTGGGCTAATAGAGAATCCAGGGGCCATGCCTTCCAGGATTCCTCCAGTCTCAGTCAGACCATTAAGTCTGGTCTTAGTACTAGAATTTGAGTTCTGCATCCCACTTTCTCCTACTCCGTACAGGACTCTCTGTTGTGTTCCCTGTCAGGGCAGTCATTGGTGGTAGCCAGGCACCATCTAGTTCTTCTGGTCTCAGGCTGATGAAGTCTCTGGTTTATATAGCCCTATTCTGTCTCTTGGGTGAATACTTTCCTTGTGTCTTTAGTGTTCTTCATTCTCCTGTACTCCAGGTGGTTGGGACCAATTGATGCATCTTAGATGGCCGCTTGCAAGCTTTTAAGACCCCAGACGCCACTCACCAAAGTAGAATGCAGAACATTTTCTTAATAAACTTTGTTATGCCAATTGACCTAGTTGTCCCTTGAAAGTATGGTCCCCAGACCCCTACCCCTGCTACTCTGTCCCTAAAAGTGTTTGACTGTATTCAGGAAACTTCTTAGCTTTACTTTAGTCCAGTTGTGCTGACTTCCCCTGTAGTGTGTGCTGTCCTTCCCTTCACCTAAGATAATTCTTATCTACTATCTAGTTACTAAATAAACCTCCCCTCCCTCCCCACTCTCATAACCATCAAAGAATGTTTTCTTCTGTGCTTAAACCTTTTCTTGAGTTCTTATAATAGTGGTTTTATACATATTTGTCCTTCTGTGACTGACTAAATTCACTCAGCATAATGACCTCCAGCTTCCTCCATGTTATGTTTCATGGCTTCATCGTTGTTTTTTACCATTGTGAGGTACTCCATTGTGTGGATATACCATAATTTGTTCATCCATTCGTCTGTTGATGGGCACCTAGGTTGTTTCCAGCTTTTTGCTATTGTGAACAGTGCTGCAATGAACATGCGTGTGCATATATCTATTCGTGTGACAGCTCTTATTTCTCTAGGATATATTCCAAGGAGTGGGATAGCTGGATCATATGGTACTTCTATTTCTAGCTTTTTAAGGAAAAAGATTTCCAAAGTGGCTGCACCATTTTACAT
>NW_004444183.1:807318-808615 GCF_000243295.1 Trichechus manatus latirostris
AGTTAGTTTTTGTGCATGGTGTGAGGTATGGGTCTTGTTTCAGTTTTTTGCAGATGGATATCCAGTTATGCCAGCACCATTTTTTAAGAAGACTGTATTTTCCACAGTTAACTGTCTTTGGGCTCTTATCAAATATCAGCTGCTCATAGGTGGATGAATTTATGTCTGGATTCTCAGTTCTGTTCCATTGGTCTATGAATCTGTTGTTGTACCGGTACCAGTCTGTTTGGACTCTTGTGGTGGTATAATAGGTTCTAAAATCAGGTAGTGTAAGGCCTCCCATTTTCTTCTTCTTCTTGAGTAAAGCTTTACTTATTCGGGGCCTCTTCCCTTTCCATATAAAGTTGGTGATTTGTTTCTCCATCTCATTGAAAAATGCCGGTGGAATTTGGATCTGGATTGCATCTGTAGATTGCTTGGGTAGAATAGACATTTTCACAATGTTGAGTCTACCTAACCATGAGCAAGGTATGTTTTTCACTTACGCAGGTCTCTTTTGGTTTCTTGCAGTAGTGTCTTGTAGTTTTCATTGTATAGATCTTTTACGTATCTGGTTAGATTTCTTCCTAAGTATTTTATCTTCTTGGGGGTTATTGTAAATGGTATTGATTTGGTGATTTCCTCTTTGAAGTTCTCTTTGTTGGTGTAAAGGAATCCAACTGACTTTTGTATGTTCATCATGTATTCTGAAACTTTGCTGAAATCTACTATTAATTCCAATTGTTTTCTTGGGGATTCTTTGGGGTTTTCTGCATATAAGATCATATCATCTGCAAACAGAGATACTTTGAGTTCTTCCCTACAAATTTTGATGCTCTTTATTTCTTTTTCTAGCATAACTGGCTAGGATCTCCAGCACAATGTTGAATAAGAGTGGTGATAGAGGGCATCCTTGTCTGGTTCCTGTTCTCAAGGGGAATGCTTTCAAAGTCTCTCCATTTAGGATGATGTTGTCTGTTGGCTTTGTATAAATGCCCTTAATCATGTTGAGGAATTTCCCTTCTATTCCTATTAGGTTGAGAGTTTTTATCATGAATGGGTGTTGGACTTTGTCAAATGTGTTTTCTGCATCAATTGATAATATCATGTGGTTCTTGTCTTTTGTATTATTAATGTGATGAATTACATTGATTGTTTTTCTAATGTTGAACTATCCCTGCATACCTAGTATAAATCTCACATGATCATGTTGAATTATTTTATTGATATATTGCTGAATTCTATTGGCTAGAATTTTGTTGAGTATTTTTGCATCAACGTTGATGAGGGATATTGATCTGTAATTTTCTTTTTTTGT
>NW_004444183.1:809817-823230 GCF_000243295.1 Trichechus manatus latirostris
CCTGGTGTATTGACCCTTTAGTCATTATATAGTGTCCTTCCTTATCCATTGTGGTGGATTGTACTCTAAAGTCTATTTTGTCAGAGATTAATATTGCCACTCCTGTTCTTTTTTGAGTGTTGTTTGCTTGATATATATTTTTCCATCCTTTGAGCTTTAGTTTGTTTGTGTCTTTAAGTCTAAGTTGTATCTCTTGTAGGCAGCATATAGATGGATCGTGTTTTTTATCCAATCTGCCACTCTCTGTCTCTTTATTGGTGCATTTAGCCCATTTACATCTATTGTAATTATTGATAGGTATGTGTTTAGTACTGTCATTTCGATGTCTTTTTTTGTGTGTTGTTCACAGTTTCTTTGTTCCACTTAATTTTCCGTGCTGAATTGTTTTTCTTTATGTATTTTCTTTTCATCTTTTTCATTGTTGTTGATTTTGTGTTTGCTGAGTCTTTATATTTTTCTAGTTTTTTATTTTGACTTGTAGGATTGTTTGTTTCCTTTGTGGTTACCACCATATTTATCCCTATTATTCTAAGTTTATACCAATCTTTTATTTCTTTATATCGCCTTGAATTCCTGTCCATATGAAAAATCTATGTCTACATTTTTAAGTCCCTCTTTTTTTTTTAATGCTGTCATCTTTTGCATATTGACATCTGTTTCCCTATTTTCAGTGTTTTAGCTTTGATTTGCTTTTGTGGCTTCCCTATCTGGGTTGATATCTGGTTGCTCTGTCCTGTATTCTAGTCTTGGGTTGTTATCTGATGTTATTGATTTTCTAACTGGAGGACTCCCGTTAGTATTTCTTGTAAATTTGGTTTGTTTTTTGCAAATTCTGTAAACTTCTGTTTATCTGGAAATGTCTTAATCTTGCCATCATATTTGAGAGACAGTTTTTCCGGATATATAATTCTTGGCTGGCAGCAGTTTTTTTCCTTCAAGGCTTTATACGTGTCATCCCATTGCTTTCCTTCTTGCATGGTTTCTGCGGAGTGGTCCAATCTATTCTTATTGTCTCTCCTTTGTAGATGACTTTTCATTTATCTCTAGCCACTCTTAAAATTCTCTCTTTATCTTTGGTTTTGGTAAGTTTGATTATAATATGTCTTGGTGACTTTCTTTTGGGATCTACCTTATGTGGGGTTTGATGACCATCTTGGATAGATATCTTGTCATCTTTCATGATATCAGGGAAGTTTTCTGCCAACAAATCTTCAACAATTATCTCTGTATTTTCTGTTATCCCCTCCTGTTCTGGTACTGCAATCATTCGTAGGCTATTCCTCTTGATAGTGTCCCTCATAATTCTTAGGGTTTCTTCATTTTTTTAATGCTTTTATCTGATTTTTCCTGAAATAAGTTGGTGTCAAGAACTTTATCTTCAATCTTACTAATTCTGACTTCCATTGCCTCAATTCTGCTCCTATGACTTTCTACTGAGTTGTCTAATTCTAAAATTTTATTCTTAATCTTCTGAATTTCTGATTGCTGTCTCTCTATGGAGTCTTGCAGCCTGTTAAATTTGTCATTATGTTCTTCTCTCTTCTTTTTAATTTCCTCTATTGTGTGTTCTACATTTTGCTTAATTTCCGTCCTAATTTCTTGAAGAGTTCTGTATATTTATCTTTTGTGTTCTGCCTCCCATAATTCCAAGAAATTTTCCTCCTCTGGAAAATTTCTAGACTCTTTATTTTGGGAGCTTGGTGAAGCCATCATGGTTTGCCTCTTTATGTGATTTGATATTGACTGTTGTCTCCAAGCCATCAATAAGTTATTGTATTTATTTATTTTATGTTTGCTTACTGTGTCCTAGTTTCTTATTTTGTTTTGATATGCTCAAATAGGCTGCTCATATGAGCTAGTTTGATTACTGGCACCTTTGAAGCTCTAATGTTCTGTCAGCAGATGGTTAGATCTGTTACTAGGTATATGAGCTCAGGAGTCTGCCCACTCCTCCTGTATGGATTCAGCTCAGGATCCCAGATAGATAGCCAACAAGTGTGCAGTGTAGGCTCTCACTTACAGTCCTAGACAGGCATGGGTGATTGGTGTAGGCACAGGCATCTGGCTGCAGCAGGGGGACACACTCTGAGCAAGGCAGGGTGCTGATGGCTGCCCTCGAGTGTCCAGGAGGAAGGCGTATCCCTGTTCTCTAAAGCTCATAGGTGAGTGGGTTTTGCAGCCAGAGTATGAGCACCTAACACTGTTGCCTGTAAGGACTGTGGGGCACCTCTTATTCATAGGCCCCTCTCACAGGTTGCTAGGTGGTGTGGGTGGAGCCACCAGTCCTCAGGCCTGTGATGTGGGTAGGTGAAGACCCTGCTTAATGGGCAGAGCAGTGTCAAATGTCAAGAACCTGCCACTTCACAGCTGAAACAGTTGAAGTTAGGGTTCTGGTATATACCATGTTGTACTGTGGTAATGAAGGCCTACACTGTTGAGATGGGGCCACGCAAATCTATTTAGGGGGAAAGACACTCAAAGTCTGTGGATCCCTTATGCCTGTGCCTAGACAAAGGAGCTGTGCCTACCCTGGGTTCCTGGCTTAGAGGAGCCGGCAGTTTATTTTTTCCTGTTTGTTAATTTGTTCACTCTCCAAGACAGGGAGAATGGCTCCAGGTGTGTGACAGATCCTACTTCTGGCCCAGAAGACTCAGCAATTGCTGAAGCCAGTCCAGGACCCAGTGCCAAGCAGGGAGCAGGGCGGTAAATGGGAAAGGGTTTTTTCCCTAAGAGGGGTGTTTTCAATCCGTGCAGTAAGCTGTACGCAAGTACTTATCTTCTGTTGAGGGCTGCTTCTCACTGGTTCTGGGTGGCCGTGTAGATTCTCAGTGGCTGGGTCTCTCCCAGTGTGGAAAACGAATCTCCCGAGCACGGCTGCTTGCCTGCCTCACCACTCACTCGCGAGCTGAAACGGCCTGAAGAGCTCAGGCTCCACCGGCTCAGGTCTGGCAACTCCTCGCTGCTTCCAAACCATCTCTCTCTCTCCCTGCTACTCATTCCGGTTCCTCAATTCTGCTTTTGATGTTCAGGGCTTCTAGATTTCCATATATAACTGAATCACTTGTTTTTTTGGGTCTTTGTTGTAAAAGGGTCCACCAGAAGTGTCTGACTACTCCGCCATCTTGGCTCCACATCCCATACACAGTCTTTAAATAAAGACAATTACAAAGTCATACTGGCACACCTAACATGATACAACTAACATGCATACAACTGAAAAAACACTATCCCTGTTTACATCTTACAATTCATAAATGAAGAAAACAAAAATATTCAATGCACATGTGTTGTTTTTAGGTGCTGTCAAGTCAGTTCCAACTCATAGTGAACCCATGCACAGCAGAATGAAACACTGCCCAGACCTGTGCCATCCTCACAAATCATTGCTATGTTTCAGCCCATTGTTGCAGCCACTGAGTCAATCTATCTCGTTGAGGGTCTTCCTCTTTCACTGATCGTCCATTCTACCAAGCATGCTGTCCTTCTCTAGGGACTGATACCGCCTGATAACATGTCCAAAGTATGTGAGACATAGTCTTGCCATCCTTGTTTCTAAGGAGCATTTTGGTTGTACTTCTTCCAAGAGAGATACTTTCATTCTTCTGGCAAACCATGGTATAATCTATATTCTTCGTCAACACCATAATTCAAAGGCATCAATTCTTCTTTAGTCTTCCTTGTTCATTGCCCAGCTTTCACATGCATATGAGGAGATTGAAAGCACTTATGGCTTGGGTCAGGCACACCTTAGCCTTCAAGGTGACGTTTTTGCTTTTTTATATTTTAAGGAGGTCTTTTGCAGCAGATTTGCCCAACGATTTCTTGACAGATACTTCACTGGGTGTTGACTGTGGATCCAAGTAAAATGAAATCCTTGACTACTTCAATCTTTTCTCTGTTTATCATGATGTTGCTTATTGGTCCAATTGTGAGGATTTTTGTTTTCTTTATGTTGAATGCAATCCATACTGAAGGTTGTAGTCTTTGATCTTCATCAGTAAGTGCCTCAAGTCCTCTTCACTTTCAGCAAGCAAGGTTGTTTCATCTGCATGATGTAGGTTGATGTGTCTTCGTCCAATCCTGATGACGCATTCTTCTTCATATAGTCCAGTTTCTCGGATTATTTGCTCAGCATACAGATTGAATAAGTGTAGTGAAATGATACAGCCATGATGCACACCTTTCCTGACTTTAAACCATGCAGTATCCTCTTGTTCTGTTTGAACGACTGCCTCTTGATCTATGTACAGATTCCTCATGAACACAATTAAGTGCTCTGGAATTCCCATTCTTCACAACTTTATCCATAATTTGCTATGATCCACAGTCAAATGCCTTTCCATAGTCAATACAACACATGTAAAAATCTTTCCAGTATTCTCTGCTTTTAGTCAGAATCCGTCTGACATCAGCAATGATATCCTTCATTCCACAACCTTTTCTGAATCCAGCTTGAACTTCTGACACTTTCCTGTCGATGTGCTGCTGCAACCGCTTTTGAATGATCTTCAGCAAAATTTTACTTGTGTGTGATATTAATGATATAGTTTGATAACTTTCGCCTTCTATTGGATCATCTCTTTTGGAATAGGCATAAATATGGATCTCTTCCAGTAGGCTGGCCAGGTAGTTGTCTTCCAATTTTCTTAGCATAGACAAGTGAGCACTTCCAGCACTACATCCATTTGTTGAAACATCTCAGTTGGTATCCCCATGCATCTGTCAGTTTGTGGTACTGTGGGGGCTTGCTTGCTGCTGTGATGCTGGAAGCTATGCCACTGGTATTCAGATACCAGCAGGGCCATCCATGGAGGACAGGTTTCAGCTTATCTTCCAGACTAAGACAGACTAGGAAGAAAGACCTGTCTTTCTACTTCTGGAAAGAATTAGCCAATGAAAACCCTATGAATAGTAGCAGAACATTGTTAGATGTAGTGCCAGAAGATGAGCCCCTCAGGTTTGAAGGTGCTTAAAAGACGACTAGGGAAGAGCCGCCTCCTCAAAGTACAGTCGACCTTAATGACCTGGATGGAGTCAAGCTTTTGAGACCTTCATTTGCTGATATGGCACAACTCAAAATAAGAAGAAACAGCTGCAAGCATCCATTAATAATTGAAAAGTGAAATGTTTGAAGGATGAATCTAGGAAAACTGGAAATCCTCAAAAATGAAATAATCTATATCCTAGGCATTAGTGAGCTGAAATGGACTTGTATTGGCCATTTTGAATCGGACAATCATATGGTCTATTTTGCCGGGAATGACAAATTGAAGAGGAATGACAACTTGAAGAGGAATGACATTGCATTCATCATCAAAAAGAACACTTCAAGCTCTATTCTGAAGTACAGTGCTGTCAGTGATAGGATAATATCCATATGCCTACAAGAAGACCAGTTAATACAAATAATGCACACATACAAGAAATACTCATAACAATTACAGTCCTCATTTCTGCAACTAGTCACGTGGTCATAATTGGTATTTAGAACTACCTTCTCCCACCACCCATTCCATACTACTCCTTTTACCCTCAGCAAGCACCTCAGCTGGTCTTGGTTCTTTGCCTGGTCGAGTGACCCAAATCTTCATTCCTGAAGGGTCAAGGTCGTTAGTAATCATGGCAGAGTTGGGTTGCTGTAGTTTTCCATTGACTTTAATTACAGGGCATGGTGGTACTAAGAGACCTTCTAAGAGATCCTCTGTATTCCATACATACTCTTCTTTACCTCTATTATGCAACATCAGTTCAACTACCCCTTGGTCATCAGGAATAATCACACCAGCCAGTATGGGAACTCCCTTTTTTGTCTGTTGATCCAGATGCATGAAGAACTCAAAGTGGCCAACTCGCATTATTAACTTCTAGTTCAATGGAATCTGTGCTGTTTCCAAATGGGAGCATTCCTCCCTTTGGAACTAAGACCTCTAGACCCGAAGAGAATAGGGTCGTGTAGATAGGAAGTAAAAATTTTGAGATTGGTTCACTAGAGGAAATAATAGTGCTGCTCCCATTTTCCACCCCTTGATTCCTGGTACCATGAATTCTGGCTATGGTAGAGATGTTGGTTTAGAGCATATACAGCCTCCTGGAGAACATTGCCTCAATCCTACAAAGTTTTGTCAACCAGCTGGCACTGTAATTGTGTCTTTAGGAGGGCATTCCATTGTTCTATCAAGCCAGCTGTTTCAGGATAATGAGGAACATGATAAGACCAGTGAATTCCATGAGCATGGACCCATTGCTGCACTTCATTTGCTGTGAAGTGAGAACCTTGATCCAAGGTAATGTTGTGTGGGATAACATGACAGTGGATAAGACATTCTAGTGGTGCCTGCATATCATGCAGATCCATCTATAAACCAGGCAAGAGTTTTCTCTTCCTTAGTCAGCTGATCATAAGGAACTCCCCATGAGGTCATAGGTGCAGACTAGGATAGGGCAGGTGGTGAGACATGAGTGGAGACCATGGTCATTTTGGCCACTTCTTCATGCAACTTACTTGTGTCTTCAAGTCCTGCTTGGGCCCAGTCTTGTATACATCACTTCCATTTAATGATGCAGAGCTGCTGTGTATGTCCAACTTTATGATTCTATGGGTCAGACACCACACAGTTCATGATGGGCAGCTCAGGCTGCATAGTGACTTGGTGTCCCAGTGTTAAGTGTTCAGTCTCTACTAATGCCCAGTAATAAGCCAAAATCTGTTTGTCAAAAGGAGAGCAGTTATCTGCAGAAGATGTGGCAGGGCTTTGCTCCAAAATCCTAAGGGACTGCACTGTGATTCACCAATAGAGGCCTGCCAAAGACTCCAAATAGCCTCTCTATATGCCACCGCCACTTTAGCACCATTGAGTCAGCTGGACCATATGGCCCAAATGTCAGCAACTTGCACAGCAGCCTGAAGCATTTGAAGATCCTTCTTTTACTGGGCCCACTCAAAACTAGCAGCTTTTCAAGTCACTTGATAAATAGTCTGTAGTAGCACACCTAAATGAGGAATATGTTGCCTCCAAAATCCAAAGAGGCCCACTAGACATTGTGCCTCCTTTTTAGTTGCAGGAGGGGCTGTATGTAACAACTTACCCTTCACTTTAAAAGAAATATCTCAACATGCCCCACACCACTGGAACCTTAGAAATTTCACTGAGGTGGAAGGCACATTAATTTTTGTGGGCTAAATTTCCCACCAGCTAGCATGCAAATATTTTACCAATAAGACCAGAGTCCTTGACACTTCATTACTAGATCAAATCAGCATAATGTCACCAATGTAATGGATCAGTGTGAAATCTGGTGGAAGGAAAATGTGATCAAGTTTCCTGTGGACTAAATTATGAAATAGAGCTGAAGATTTGATATTCCCTCGAGGTAGAACAGGGAAGATGTATTGCTGGCTTTGCCAGCTGAAGGCAAACTGCTTCTGGTGTTTCTTTGAAACTGAAATCAAGAAAAAGACATCGACCAACTCAATAGCTACATACTAGGTACCAGGAGATATGTTAATTTGCTCAAGCAATGAAAATATATCTGGAACAGCAGTTGCAATTGGAGTCACCACCTGGTTAAGTTTATGATAATCCACTGTCATTCTCCGAGATCCATCCATTTTTTTGCACAGGCCAAATAGGTGAGTTGAATGGAGATGTAAGAATCATCACCCCTGCATCCTTCAAGTGTTTGATGGTGGCGTAATCTCTGCAATCCCTCCAGGAATGTGGTATTGCTTTTGGTTTACTCTTTTCCTAGGTATGGGGCAGTTATAATGGCTTTCACTTGGCTTTTCCTACCATAATAGCCCTTACTCCACTTGTCAGGGATTCTTTGTGGGGGTTCTGCTTCTTGCTGAGTATATCTATTCCAATTATGCATTCTGGAATTGGGGAAATGGCTACAGGATGGGTTCAGGGACCCACTGGACCACTGTGAGAAGAAACTGAGCTAAGACTCCATTAATAATCTGACCTCCATACTCCTCCACTCTGACTGGTGGGCTACAATGATGTTTTGGGTCTCCTGGAATTAGTGTCTGTTCAGAGCCAGTATCCAGTAATCCCGGAAAAGTCTGATTATTTCCTTTTCCCCAATGAACAGTCATTCTCGTAAAGGGCCCTACATCCTTTGGGGAACACTTGGAGAAAAATTTAGAGTAAAAATTTTTGGCAGTGTAGTGGGCTCCTTTCTCAAGGGGACCTGGCCTCCTCATTCATTCAAGGGGTTGTGGATCTGTTAACTAGCTCAAATCTGGGAATCGATTGAGGGGCTGTGACTCTATTCCAGCAATTCAAGTTAAACTTTCATTCACTTGACCTAGAATTCTTCTCTTTGTACAGATCAAGTAAATGTTTAGTAGATTTCCCATCTATTTCACTCCTAGGGACACCATAACTAAGAATCCAACACCATAAGTTCATGAGTCAGGCTATTCTGATTACTGCTTTGACCCCACTGTCTATTACAGTAACCACGCCCACCTCGCCTTTGTCAGTTGAGTGCCTCCACTTGGTCTCTACCACCATGGAGACGAATCAGCCCCACTGTAGTTAAATGTCTTAATTCAGTTAGGGCAGTTCACACTGTCAAATTTGATGTACATAAAATAGCAATCACAGCTGTCTTCAAGGATGCTGAGGCTCCCTTCACAAATTTGTTCCTCACTGTTGTGGTAAAAGGTGTGTCTTCTTCTGGGCACTCCAAGTTTGAGTCTGTAGGTCTAACTTGATAAATCCACTCTAACATGCCAATTTCCCTAAGCCTTTGGATACCTTCTTCTACAGTATACCAAGGCAGGTCTAGTAGTTCAACATGATTTAGCATAGACCACCACGTAATCCATGTTTCAGCAAACCAACCAAATAAACTATTAGATCATTTCCTAACCTGTCAAGCTGAAACACTGAATGAAGAATCTGTGTTTAGTGAGCCCATATTAATAAACTCAGACTGATCCATCTTTATGTTCCTTGCACACCTTTAATAGCCATTCCTACACATATTTCCCAGGTTTTTGCTTTTACATTTTATAAAAGTCAAGAAGTTCTTTTGGAGTGATTTTGTTGTTTGAGGGGTATAGTCTGTTGTTCTGACATTTTGCCTCCTGAGTTTCTAGAGTTTTGCCTAAGGACATCTTATCAAATTATACTTAATTTGATGCTTTAACATTATCTACTGATGATTTAGTCACTTGAAAGCTTTTCTGTATACCTTAAAATCTTTCCTGAAACATATTTTATTTGTTTTTGAAGAGAAATGCATTCTTCACATTTATTAATAATTTCTTCTTAATATTTTCAAAAAGCTTCAATTCTAATTTGTTGAACTTTTGATTTTTAAACAGTTAATTCCATATGGATAAAATTTATCAGTGATCTGTGTTAAATGGTGCAATTGGTTTAAAAATATGGTGCAAAACTATAGGGAGGTGTATTTATAGTCACTTGATTTTTGACAAAGATGCCAAAGAAATCGAATGGGTAAAGGATAGATTTATCAACAAATGATGCTGCTATAATTGGATATTTACAAGCAAAATAGTGAATTTAAGACTTTACCTCTCACCATGCACAAAAGTTAACCCAAAATGGATCATAGATATAAAAGTAAGAACTAAAATTATAAAACTTTTAGGAGAAAATCTTTGTGATCTTGGTATGGGCAAAAAGTTCTTATATATTACACCAAAAACATGATCTATAAAAGAACAAAGTAATAAATTTGACTTCATAAAATAATGTACAACTTTGTGATTCAAAAGACACCATTAAGAAAATGATAAGACAAGTCACAAAGTGGGAGAAAACATTTGCAAATCACGTGTTTGATAAAGGGCTTATCTCCAGAATATACAAAGAGCTCTTATTTTTCAATAATAACAAAAGAAACAATTCAATTAAAAATAGGCTAAATATTTCAATAGACATTTCACCAAAGAAGGTATATGAATGGTAAGTGAATACATAAAAAGATACTTAACATCATTAATCATTACGGAAGTGCAAATTAAATCAAAATGATATATCACTGCACACCCATTAGAATGGCTATAATAATAATAATTTTTAAAAAACAGACAAAACCAAGTGTTGGCAAAGATGCAGAGAAATAAGAACACTTGTATGTGGCTAGTGGAAGTATAAAATGATACAGCCACTTAGAAAGCAGTCTGACATTTTAAAAAAAAAAAAGTTAAACATAAATTTGTCATCCTTTTGCTGTCATTGAGACCCTACAGGATAGAGTAGAACTGCCCCATAGGGTTTCCAAGGCTGTAATCTTAACAGAAGCAGACTGCCACATCTTTCTTCAGTGGAGCAGCTGGTGGGTTCTAAGCGCTGACCTTTCAATTAGCATCTAAGTGCTTAACCACTGGGCCAGCAGGGCACCTTAAACATACAACCTAGCAATTATCCTCCCATGAATCTATTGAAGAGAAACAGTAACATATGTTCACAGGAAAATATGTATGTAAATACTCATAGCAGTACTATTCATAACAGCCAAAAAATGGCAAAAAAATCCAAATGTTCATTAACTGGTGAATCAGTACACTAAAATGTGATAAATCCATTTCACTGAATACTATTCAGTAATTAAAAGGATACATACTACGACGTTGATGAACTTCAAAAACATAATGCTAAGTGAAAGAAACAAGACACAAACACTACATATTGTATGATTCCATTCACATAAAATATCTAGAAAAAATAAATTGTTAAAGACAGAAAACAGATCTGTGCTTGCCTAGGGCTGTAGATGGGAGCAAGGATTTACTATGCACAGGCACAAGCAAATTTTCTGAGATTATAAAAATGTTCACTACTGGATTTTAAAGATGGTTTCACAACTCTACAAACTTACTGAAAGTCATTGAATTGTGTACTTATAATGGGAGAAATTCATGGTAATTAAATTATACTCCAATAAAACAATTCAAAACTGTATGGAGGACATTTATCTTAACAAAATTCTACTAACTTTCTCTTCTCTCCTAGGCTTTCAGTGTCTCCATTTCTACCAGATCCTTCTCATTGGTGGTATTTAAACATTCCCCAATCTCTTCATCTTAAAAAAAATACTCTTCCTGTCCCATGCCTCTCTACTCCCTCTCATCTGACCTCTGAACTTTGTAGTAAAACTCCTTTTCTCTCACTCACCCCTGAATATATCAGTCCAGCCTCCACCTCTAACATTTCACTATTTGTTTAGTTTTTAAACCACCAATGACTTTCTTGTCATCGAATTAAATGGATCTCCTAAGCCTTTAACTCTTGTAAACTCGGTATACTTTCTGACACTGTTGACCCTTCTCTCTCCAAAACCTCGCCCTCTTGTGGGTTATTTTATACCAGACTTTTCTCGCTTACATTTCTAGCCAAGTATATTGGAATCATTGACTGTTCCTCTGTGGCTCATCATTTCAGTATTGGTGGAGTCTGTATTTGAGGCTTCTCCTATTCTCATTCTCACTCTCCACGTGAGATATCAACCCTGCCCCCTACTCTGCCTCTTTACTACCCCTTCCCATTTTCATGAATGGTCTCACTGTCTAGTCAGGTGCTCAAATCAGAGATCTGACATCATCCTGGAGTTCCCCTCTTCCACACTCCTCCACAAGTCAGTCACTAAATCTGGCTACTCTGCCTTCTAAATATTTATTTTGTGATCACAGTTCTTTCTGGACTAACTACCTCTAACCTCTGCAGGGGACCTCCATTCTCAGTTTTAGAGTGTCCTTCCTCTTGTCTCTACCTCCAAACATTTGTCACGTCAGCTTAACTGGTCTGGCACATTTGGGACAAAAAACCCTTCTTTGTGGCCCCAAAGCTCTGCACGTTGCTGCTGTCATTGTGTTTCTCGTACCATCACATACTCTTAAGTTTTCGTGCCTTTTTTAGCCCCTAGACTGTAAGATCTGTGAGGGCAGAGAGTACCAACCAGTGGCCATCAAATCAATTCCAACTGACTTATGGCAACCCCATATATGCAGAGTAGAACTGTGCTCCATAGGGTTTTCAAGGCTGTGACCTTTGGGAGGCAGATCACTAGATGTTTCTTCTGAGGCACCTCTGGGAGAGTGCGAACCACCCACCTTTTGGTGAATCGGTCATTGCTTACCTGCTTATGCCACCTAGGGACTCCAAGGGCAGAGACTATGATGACCTCATTTAGGAGAGGGGCACCAGGACTCCCCTGTGGCAGTATTTTAGGGAATGAATAAATGCATAATTTTTTTTTGAACAAGGGTTTTAATTTTAAGCTCAACATTAGTCAACATAGTGATTTGATTAAAAACAAAAAAGTTTTACTGAGAACAGAGGCTGAACAGAAAACATGCCTGCAGAATAATCAACAGTTCTAGCCTTGCCAGATAATTCCAAGTCTGGTTTAATAGAGAGTCCTCACAACAGCACAAACAAATCCATTTAGGGGACAGTGATGTGTGTTCTCCAAACCACATTAAATGATGAAAATGCAATGGAGGTATGCAAACATTCAAAAATATTTTTAAGGCTCTCATATGGATAAAATAGAATTTCTTTTATTTTCCACAAAGCCTATGAAAAAAACAATGAGGGTATGTTAATGGTGTATTGACTTTTTTCAAGAAGGCCTTTATATCAGAGAAAGATTCCTAAAGATGGAATAGGATTATGTTGACTACCAGTCACTGGAAGTATTCAAGGTGTTCAAGGTTACAACTTGGCAAAATATTGGCAAAAGTTTTAAAAATTATATTAAATTATTAAACATTATATTGAATTGAAGTTTTCAAAATTATATTGAAAGAGCCCTGGTGGCACAGAGGTTAAGAGATACAGCAAACTGCGGCTGCTAACCAAAAGATCGGCAGTTGGAATCCATCAGCTGCTCCTTGGAAACTCTATGGGGCAGTTCTACTTTGTCCTATACGGTTGCTATGAGTTGAAATAGACTGAACAGCAAGGGTTTGGTTTTGAAGTGTTGACCTAGGTGACTCATAACCTTTCTTTGGGTCAAGAGAGTCTATGACAAAGCAGGAAAATATACTTAAGTGCAGATCAATAGTTATTTAATGAAGCAATCAGAAATATGAACTATTAACAGAATCTCAATTTGCCTTAAAATTAAACTTCACTTAAATAGATTTTTTTTCCTTTTTTTTTTTTAATTGTACTTCATGCGAAGGCTTACAGAACAAATAGTTTCTCATGAAACGGTGGTACACATGTTGTTTTATGACATTGGTTAACAACCCAACAACATATCAACTCTCTAACTTCTCAACCTTTTTTTTTGGTGAAAACAGACATAGCCAAAGATACATCATTTCAAAAATTTCTGCATGCACAGTTCAGTGACATTGACTACGCTCTTCCAATTGTGCTGTTATTCTCACTTAAGATGAAGGCTTACAGAACAAAATAGTTTCTC